>NC_054541.1:44909985-45142485 GCF_017654505.1 Polyodon spathula | reverse complement strand
TTTCAATGTACCATTTGTAATTCGGTAATATGAGAGAATTGGTCAGGGGTCTGAATACTTTTGCAAGCCACTGTATATATATATATATATATATATATATATATATATATATATATATATATATATATATATATATATATATAAAAACCACTCATAATGAGTGCAGACATCATAAAAATATAATTTAAAGCTACTTACCCTAATATGTCGAATTGACCCTGTCTCTCTTGGTACAGTATTAGGCCATCAATGCATGTGTAGTTTGGGAGAGAGCAGCTCACCCAGAGTGCATCTGCATTCATGACCCTACATAAGGAAACATCCTGCCACTTCAGTTAAGTATACAACTCCCTTTGCTGACCTAGCTGAAGTGTTTTGACACACTCTTAATATTTGAAACTGTATTTGACAAATATATAGACTCTTTATTAGTTAAATGTACATCAAATTACATAGTTTACTCCTACCAGATACTAGCCAGTTTAATGTGTGTGTGTCCCCCTTCGCCCGCAATATTCAGTTTATATGTATGCAGTTGGAAATCAAGCTGTTTTCATTATCTAAAAGCTGGTTTAGGAGTCACCGATGTGCTCTCTCTCTGAAGCAGATTTATTGGCCTAATTTAAAGTAATGTGTCTTCGCAGCAAGCCTGCTGTAGGACAATGCAAGGTCATGTTTCTATAAAAATATCAGTGCTGTGAGAACTAGTTCAGCAACCATAGGTTATTGCAAATCAAGGGTAGGCTAATTTCAACTGTTGCACTGGATTGAAAGTAGAGCTGGGAATGAGAACATTTGGTGAGGTAGCGAATGATGCAACAAGATCATTCTCACATTATCAATTTGGAGCATTACAAGACAATTATAGTAGGAACTTAACATTGGGAATCACAATTCAATACACACGATACTACTATACAACCAATAATAACTATTGGGGTTTGCTTTACATTCTGTATGCCAAGACTGGGACATTCAAGGAAATTTACAGGGACTGCATTGCTAAAGTGAGGGTGAACACCAAAAATTATTTTGTCAACTGGACAGAAAAGTGTATTAAGGTGGCGCACGTTAACAGCAGATTATGTGTAGCAAGACCTGACAATATTTGGGGTTACTTCTGTGTTTATTAACTGATTTTAAACAAGAGATCACTTGTTACTTGCTATCAATGTTGACATACAAGGGTTGACAAATTCCTATAAAGAGTAGTCTGGTCTCTGGAATAACCAACCTGGGTAACAAAGCAAAAACCTCTAGACCCTTGTGTCTGGTGTTAGCAGTGTTTGAAAATAGAGCCTTGATTTAAAACCTGTTAAAATGCATACTTTGAGTGATTGCCTCTGGATTAGAGTATTGTCAAAGATGCTTAGAATCATTTTTACACTCATATCAGTCCTTGGAAGTAAAGGTGTGGTGGTGGTGGTGGGGGGGGGGGTAACTCTTACACACTATACTTTGAGAAGAGGAAACGTGTGGAAAGAAAGAACCATACATAAACATATGGGTGGATGAATGGACATGTATAGGGCATAACTAAATCAAATTGTCAATGACGTCACACACAACTCACAATAAGCAATGTATGACAGAAATGAGGGTTAATGGTTTTTGACTTTAATTTGTTTATTTTGGAATTCTTTTTGCTTGGTTACTGTTACTAAAGACCTCCATTGCACAAGAGACCAATATTAAGAGCTATTTTACAGCAAAGTTTACTCAAAAGAGAATTTGTAATGCTTTAAAATCTGAATTACAAATCTGTTTGGTTTCTCCTTTTTAAATACAAAGCCTGGGGGGGGGACGACACGACAGACTAAGGAGCACTTTTTATTATTTTTGTTACAGCAAACTGATAAAAAAAAAAAAAAAAAAAAAAGAAAGAAAGAAAGAAAAAAACCCAGGGCCTAAGTTTACTCATAATTTAAACCCAATGTACAGGTATAAGTGAAAGTGTTTAAAATAATTTCACCCTAGAGACCCATGGCATTAATGAGGTTGCTCTTATTTCTATGTTTCTGTAAAGGAGTATTTTGTGTATTTTGCAGCAGTATGTGTATGTTTAACGAGAATCAGAAACATGTGTCTCTTATCAATTCTCTACCCTTTTTTCAAAACACATTTTGGGGGCAGAAAGAATATAAATATTAACCTTGACATTGGAATGAAATTAATCATATTTTGTAATAATATTTAGACTGAAGATTTCATGCCAGACTCATTCATTAGTGATCCACCCCCTGTGTTATATATACCTGAGGTAGATATATGGTCCCTCGGAACACTAAATGTTACAATGGAGTATATTTAGAACTTCAGGCATTGTTGCACAAAGGGCAAATAGAATATTAAAGTCAGTAAGGGGGTGGGGGAGGGGGGTGGGCACAACTACGACTAAAGAGGCAGTTCTATAAAAGGATAGCACATTTTAAATAAATACATAAATGACACCTAATTAGTCCAAGTTATTACCTTTCAAATTAGCCATAGACAATCACTCTAAAACTTATAGAACTGGAAACAAATATGTTTGAAGCGGTGTCAGTGAAACTGCAGTGAACTGAGCCAAAATTGCGGCTTCAACATATGGAGCACCAAGTGTAAAAAAAGTATTTCCGGATTTAATGCAAATCGTGTAAATGTTGAATCACCAAGATATATATATATAATATATATATATATATCATATATATCTATAGAGAGAGAGAGAGAGAGAGAGAGAGAGAGAGAGAGAGAGAGAGAGAGAGAGAGAGAGAGAGAGAGAGAGATTTCAGTGGTGACGTCAAACCAGGAAATGAAAAATAAATTAAATGCAAAATAAAGATTTAAACAAAAAGACACAAAGAAAAGGGCACTCTGGCCAGAGTAAAACAAACACTAACAAATCATTATTTTATACATAAAAACCAGTATCTTTGTTCGCTGTAGTACATTCGCTCTTACTGTTCTTCACTATCCTCACAACTCTCAACTCCCCATTAGACAATGACCTTATCAAGGCTCCAGCCACATTCCCACAGGCTTTTCTGGGGTGGGAATTTAACCCCATCCCCGCCAGCTACACTTTACAAGACTGGCTTTTCGCTGGTCTCAAACAATAAACAATGATGTTGGATGGCTTTCTTCTGTCCACACACACATATACAATAATAATAATAATAATAATAATAATAATAATAATAATAATAACAACACAAATAATAATCATGCATAAATAATTTAAGGGGTGGGCACCATGCCACAGTTGCATGGATGTTTCCACAGATTTATTTGTTAGAAATGTTAGCTAAACGTTGACTCGTCAAGTGTTAAAAAAAGATTTATAGACTGATTTTAAATGTTGAATTTACAATATGTGTTTTCAACATTTATAAATTATATCTGAAAGTGCAATTTTCAAAACGTGTAAGAATATATTTGTTAACATTTATGTATTTAGCTAAATCTAGACTTTTTGTGGTTAAATCTATGGAAAAAAAATGACCAATTAACTCCGAAAACCAAACACATGTTAAAATATAGCTAAGTTCTAACACTTTAATATATAAAATGTATGCTAAGTAAGGGGGGCGGCATATAAATAGATTGTGCACCACTGTCTTAGGGCATGATCAATTAGTTAGGCATTGGCTCCAAAAGGGTCAGCTTTAAAAGGAATAGGGTTAACTTTGCTCATCCTCTTGAGGTCAATACAGGAAAAAAAAAAACTTTCCAAAACCACCAGTGCTGCTCTTCACTGGACTGTAGTCAGATGGCACCCACTGCCAGCTTAACTCCAAATCAACCTACACTAAATCAACCAGTTTGGAAATCCTGGACTTTCTTACTGGGGTTTGCAGAACTTATGAAAGCTTTACAATAATAATAACTAGCTTAAATAGGATTCAGTAAGTCATACCATTGCAAACTTCATGTACTATAGGGACATACATTCAGGACTGGAAGAAGACAAGTCAACAAAGATTTTTAACAAACTGCATTTTTTTTTGTTTGTTTTTTACAAATGGTATAACAAAATAAAAATAAACATTGAGAGGAAGTTCTGTTTGGATAGAAGAGAGAAGCTGGAACCGTGGGAGACGGAAGCCCTCAGGTACAGCCCAAATAGGGCATCATGCCAGGCTTCCCTACATAGCTCAGTCCAGGAGCCTCAGTCCAATTCTAAAGGACCCACCACCCAACAGGGTTAAAGGGCAGCTAAACCATCACGCTCTGATACCAGAAGAAACTTGGCTGCCATCCCAAGTGCTGTACCTGGCTTAGGGACAAACACAAGGCTTTAGGCTTGAGCGTGCAGCTGAACTTCCACTCGCATTTCACTTACCCTCCCATTACATATACAAAAGAAGTGTAACTCAGTCCTCCATAGAAACTGCATCTACAAAATACAGACTTCCCCTGAGAAGTAACTGCAGTGTATTGACAGCAACAACGCGTTTTACTCTTGTGCAGGTGTATTCTTTCTTCAGCCAGGAGTACAGGAAGGGCATGTCAACAAGCACACATCATGTGATCCATTGTTTGTCACTGACCACTGATCTTATGCATTAAATCTTCTTCTGTCTCCCCTGGATGTTAAATTTATTGGTTCATATCCTGCTTAAGGTCAACCTGGAAAACCTCCATCACATTGCGTGGGAGAGCTGAGCTGTTAAAAAGGTACCCGAGACGAGACTCAGATCAGGACTGCTTGCTTTTGATGTAAAATATCCATTAGCACGTGAAGAAGACGACAGGGTTACTGCATTGTTCCACCCCTCCGTGCCAACAGAACCGCACTGACTCATATCTGCTTAGTATTAATGTATTTTAATAAGCAAATAAACATCTGCATATCCTAACTTGCTTCCAAGTCGAATGACCGGGAGCTAAACACATAAAGAGTTCAATTACTGAAACAGCAAGGGCTCTATTAGTGCACCCCTAGTCCCTTAGACTAAAAGTTGCAGAATGCAAGCTTCATCCATAATCCTGTTTAGCTTAAAATAAGAGCTTTAACACTTCCCAGTAGGCACCACTGTGGCTTGTTTCCATCTAAATCAGTTTAGCATTGAAACAAGTTAGCCTTTATGAAGCAAGCATGTGAATAAAAAAAAGAATCCTTTGAGTTGAAATTCTAAATAGGCCCACTACAGGAATGCTTTTTATTATCTAAATCCCTTTTTTTTTCTTGACACACGGAGTGGAAAACTATTAGGGATGAAATTAAATAAAAGGGGGTTTCAAGTAATTGAATTGGTGAAATGATCTGGTGGTTTTACTGATTTATCATCCAGCACTCTATGTTGCATTCTTTAGCTCCAAATGGCAGCTCTTACTGTGCTGTTTAAACTGAGGATAATGCTATATCCCCTTTCCAGTGCCTAGTGCATGGTAATCTCTCATTAACCAACAAACCAACCCTTTTTAATTTCAGCTCGTAGACCACCCTGGGACTACTGCAGAAGCTGAAAGCAATCTAAAACCATTTTAAAAGGGTAAGTCTCTCACCACTTTCACAATACAAATATGCTCTCAGTTAATATCAGGTGCCCTTCCTATCCTGATTGCTGGACACATGCAAGACCTTAAAGACATCATTCTTATGCACAGTACAGACAACACATTAACAAATTAACCAGACCCAGATGGAGTGAGGCTGCATTATTACGGGTCAAAGCCATTTTTTCCGTCAATGTGATTTTATATCAATACATTTCTCAAACATTTCACAAAAATAATTTAACATCTAGTTTATATACTGTTAGATAGATTAAAGCATGATACAAAAAATGTAAATGTTACTGTCTTTGATCTATAGTGTTCTTTTTGACAGAGCAGACAAAAAAAAAATCCAATAGCATAGGATAGCATAGAAGAGAAAGATTAACAATCTCCTTGAGGGGATAGACTTTATTCTCTTTATTGCCTGACAGCATGCTCTGCATTAAAAGGCTCATAATGACCTGTCTATGACCGGATTTGATGCTTACTTATGTTAAATAACTAAATTGTCCAAATTACATGCATGTCCACTATCGGGCCTGACTCTGCATATAATCCTTTGATAGTTTAAAATGTCTAAGGGCATGTCCATGGGACAAAAAGTCATTTTTGTAAATTTCTGCAAAAAATAAAGGTGTAGAGAAAGCAAACACTGTAGGCTGACCCTTTATGTTGATACACGTGTGACTTCTTTAACACTGCTCGAGCAAGTTCAGAGGAAGTGTGTGCTTTTCGAGACTTCAGCCGGATTTTAACCATTTGTTTGTGAAACACAAATTAATAACAATGTAAATCCTGCTTTTTGAATGCAATAATTACCCTTCTAAGCAGCAAAGGGACATATTATCTAGACTGATTTAGCCCTGTACATAAATATTATATATTACAAAGAATGTAAATGGAAAAGAGAATATATATAACCTCCTATGGTTGAAGTTTGTAGGATGTAAATGCAAGAGTAGTGTACATTGTAGCAAATGCACGCACTACATATTTGGAGAATAAAGCACTTGCACCACTGTAGTCCTTTAACGAGCCAGTTTGTTAGAAAATGTGTGGCCTGCTAAAAAGCATAAGAAAGCCCTTATAATTGAAATAGTGCTTTCCAGTGCCTGCTGCTGGTAAAGAACCAACTGTCTGGTCAGTAGCTCTGAGGATTAGGGATTAATTCCCTAGAAGCCTGTCCATGTCTCCATCATAGAGTACAGTGGCTCTCTTGAAGTGTGCGGTCAGGACCGGAAGCCTACTTTCGTAATTGCTTGCTTGATAGGATTTGCTCCTAAGGAACTTTAAATGTGGATCGATCAACTGTGTTGCTATACAGAATTTGTGCAGTGTTTGCCATTAATAAACCTGTTTGATTACCATGTGCTCATTGTGGTCATTTTCCTCACTTCCTCCTAACTGAAGACCTTGCTGGAGATTTTTTTGTTTTATTTTTTTTTAACCCTTTGCAGTCCGACATTACAATTTTCCCTTTCCAGTCATCAAAAAGACGTAAAGCACAGGTCTCGTTTTTTTTTCTGGAAAAAGCAGAGAAAACCTTTCAATGGCCGAGTGAGAGTGATATGAGCAAATGAAGAGGTATGTGAAAAATACAGAGAACAAGGGGTGGAGCTTGGCTGGAAATGCAGTACTGAGTGTCCTTTTGCGATTCAGTGCATTTTAAACCTGCTTTACTCTGAAAAAAAAAATGTAAACAGCACACGTAAAATAAACAGTGTGTGTGAAAATAAATTGGACCTGACGCGCCTGACAAGCGCTGAATAAATGGACCAGTAAGGGTTCATTTAGAATCTTCAAATATTTTACCCCAGTTTTCTCCCAATTTGGAATGCCCAATTATTATTATTAATATTATTTATTTATTTATTTTTTCCCTTAACCACGGCGATTGCCCACACAGCTCAGGGACCCAAGGCTCAGTGGGCATCCTCCGAACCCACAGGCCAATCAATGTCTTTTGACACCCAGGAACTCAAGAGCTGATGTCTGCAGGCTACCAGCCTCTGGATGACAAAGACCAGCCCAGCAAATCTGTGCCCCCAAGCTCACTGAGCGTATCGCCACAGAGCAGTGAAGAGAAACAGTCAGATCCCACCGCTCCAACCCCGAGAACGCCAAAGCGGCGCCCCTATGGAATCCCCAGCGAAGACCAGCTGCCTTGCACAACCAGGATTCGAACTTGCGATCTCTGGTTGTATGACTCACCCTGCACACCGCGCAGTGAGCGATTCGGGGACCCACCTTGCTGTTGTATCACCATGGGAACTTTGCTGTGCTGTATCTTTCTGATGAAGAGAGCTTGTGCAAACCTTTTAAAAGTCTCTATTGCAGCAACGATATGTATCCACATTTATAAAACAACAGGCATTTTTAAAATAATTAACAATATTTTTTATAGTCAAGCCACAGATTTAAGCCTTTTACAACCAACTTCATCAAAATGTATCATTCTTTGGCTGCCTGTTCATTTGAACTGCACATCACATCTCAAATCTGCGGGAAATAACTATGCCGTTTGGGAACAATCAGTTTGATTGTAATTTGACACAACATGAACTTACTGTGTCTCTTCAATTTAAATCATTGTTCCATTCCCAATTTCCTACAAGCAATGTAGACATACTTCCAGATGCCTTCTGCACAGATCTGCTCTGATTATGCCAAATTGAAAAGATTATACTTGGAATTACAGTAATAACAGAAATGTTTTTTGAACGGTAAAACCTGCAGTAGAACTGTCTGCATCTTGCAGAGATGATGTCAGCAAGATCATCAATCACCTCCCCCAGTCCGTTACTTGGCAATCCTGTAACTATAGGGGTTTGTTATTGTGAGGCTTGACATTTACAATTGATCAGCTAGATTTTTCACCAGACTTCTATAGCACTGGAAACGTAATAACCCTATTGTGGAGTGAATTATTATTTTTAGGAGGTGCTCTGTTTAATGGAAGTGTTGAGGTAAAGTATGTGCAGAAATTATTTATTTGTAAATTGAATGGAGAAGGGGTACCCCAGCCAAAAATAACCATTGTGTAAGATTTACAAAAAAAAAAAAAAAAAAAAAAAAAATGTACATTTTACAGCAACTACTTTAAGATAACAGAATGAAGTCTGGTTTATAAGACTTCCCTGGGAATTAGACATGCCTGTTGTGAAATATATCATTATACCATGAAAAGGATATTATTTCCTGTGAGGATTTATAGGATAAGACAAATTATACCAGTGGGTCTCTAGTGCAGAATGTAAGTACTGTGTATTGTCAATTAAAAATATTCTGCCTGGAAAAAAAGAGAGTTTAATGTGGCCTCCTGGTAGACAATATGACTAAAGTGAACTTGTTTTAATTTTTATTTAAATTTTGTTTAAAATTTTGGAGCAAAAAAAAAAAAAAAAAAAAAAAAAAAGATTCCAGAGAGAAGTGTGAAAATAATTATAAACAGAATACAAAAAGGTATGATGAAAAATAGATGGAGTTTGGAGACCTATGCAGGAAAGAGATGAATAAATAAAACTCTCCAACATGTTTTTTTTCTCAATCGCCCCCAGCCTTGGTGTTTAATCAGCACGTGAGAGTGGTTTATCAGTTCATGCATCCTCTTCTTAATTAAATGTGAGTGGAAGGTATTATATGGTGATCCAGACTCCAGATGCCCTGGCAAATGGTTCTGAAGCTGGCTGCACTATCCACACATTTTGGTTCCAGCAGTATCGCACAGAGCTTATTGTAGTCTGTTGTTTAGGGAAGGGTGGTGTGTTTTATTGAACCAGTATTTAACAAAGAAATGGGTTTAAACTATATCTATGTGGTCTCATTTAAAACCTGCCTATTGTCTGCAGTTTTAGAAAACCTTTAATTAATGTTATATTTTTTGGTACATCATTGCTTTAAAATAGGCACATGCATTTGGTACCACCACATCATTTTGATTGATCAGCTTGGAGAGTGCTTGACAAAATGCCCTGACAGAAATAAAACAGCATAGTGCTTTTGGAGATTTCTAAGCGATCATCAATCAGTTTGGACATTGAGATGAATGATCACAATGGTCATTCACAATTCAATCCTTTATTTACTTATCCCAACTTGCAAACTTGGAGACTTCAACAGATTTTAATGAAGTTGGTTCGATCAATAGCAATTTAATTACAAACAATTTCTTCATACTTACCAGAATATATTGGCTTTCACTTTCTGTACATTTATTAACACTGAAATTCAATTACCATCCCTGGAAGCAAAGGGTCCCTGGGTCAATTCATACCAACACTAGTTAGAATTGAGAACCCTACATGCTGGCATCAGCCATCTTAAAAGTATATTAATACCCATTGCTGCGAACTTGGAGACATAACTGATGACGTTTTCAACACCCAAGAGTATAACCCACTCTGAGCTAATTAAAATAGCATATTCTTCCAGAATGTATTCATTTCTGTATCTGCCCATCTCTGCTGGAAACACCCCTGTAATTTCAAATGGGGCTGGTTCATGTGTAATTTAAAGTAATTGAACTGTCAAAAAAAATGAATGCTCCAATTTAAAATCCTAGACAGACAGTTTTTATATTTCTGTGGCTTAACATACTTTTTCTAAATGTTGCATTTGTTAATTAACAAATAAACTGTAGGATTTCCCTATATTTTTTCTGGCAAACTATTTAATTTAATTAATTCTCTTAAATATGACCATTTATTAAATAAAAAGAGTGAGTTGGCAGTCGTGCTCAAAAAGTTATTTTGTTTCTCTTTGTTCATTTAAATCCAAATTTACTGTACAGCATGATAAAAAAGTGTGTTAATTAATAGCAAAATACAGGACAACTAGCAACCATATACTGCTCATAATACAGAACTTCAATTACAACATTTGTTTCAATTTAACCCTGCAGCCTGTTCTGTACTTCTATCCAGACAGGGTTCTGACAAAGGCTCAAGGAAGTGATTCAGAATGTCAAGGTAAACAATAGCACTTTGCACGCTTTGCTAACCCACAAAAACATGCTGGATCTATATTCACCCCATACACATTAACACAGTGGAATTATTGCCACATATTATTTCCTCTGTTCTTAGGTCGCTGGGAAAATATGCTTTGAAGGATCTCCCCCCCCCCCCCCCCCCCCCCCCCCAACACAGTTCTTTCCACAAAACAAAGAACAAAACAAATACACATGACACAAATAATAAGTCCAAACAAAATAATTAAAAAAAATAAAAAACACGGAACTTCCTTAGACATGTTTTTGGGACATTCTAATTATGAACCAATGTAACCTTTAAGTTATTACAACCTCAGCATCAACTCATCTGAAAATTCTGTCTCTTAATAGACAGCCATGGTGGTGTGGAAAATGTACCATTACCTATCGCAGGAGTCAAACCTTTTATGTGTATAAGGACCACACCATGACTTGCTATATGGGTGCCTTGAAACAAGTTTCATTGAGTATGGAGTCCATTTTCCAGGCTGCGAACTCTAGTCACTTTATAATTGTTTACTGGAGGACAAAAGGTTTTCGAGCAAAGGTGTCTTATGTAGTACCCTCCAGTGCACTAGTATGCACTTTGGACTAGATGGTTTAACTAGCATGGCTGGCTGGACTATCACTGATTAACTGTTTTTATGCTAAAAATATGTTCAAATATAGGTCAGGGAACAGTGGAAATGCCCTTGCTGGGGAGGTCACTAGCATTCACCACTCGGACATGATTAAAATCCAGTCAGTGTACTGAGTCAATTGAGTTCTGTTGGGCTCAGATCAATGTGGATACTGTTGTGTATGAAATGTGATTGAGGTTGATGTACACATTTTACTACCATAGTCACAGTTCAAACTGAAGCATCTAGATTACCTATTTAGTCATGTAAAATGTAATATCCTTGTGAATAACATAAGTCCTAGCCTATTGGGCTGGTGTTCACAGGTTTAAATTTATGTCAATGAATAATCTGGGCATTTGCCATTCTCCAACACCAAGCATGGTCTGTCTGCTTCCTAGTGGTCTAAGACCTCAAATTACATACTGAAGAAGAAAACCGGTACTGATCTAATGTGTCCCGGTCAAACTTAAAAAAATAAATAAAATATACACAAGCTGTTTTTGTTCATGGTTTTTTTTGCATTTCAATATGAAAACCACAGAAGTATGAGCTACAAAAAATGTGTCTGTTTAGTGTGTGTTTCTTTTTCTTGGAATAGTTATTCACAAACAAGCAGCCTAGAAAGTGTACGTGTGTGGAGTGGGGAGAGGGTTGTACTTTAAACAAGCAAGCTGAAAAGACGATCCCAATTAAATAAAATAAAAACAACACCACTGACTCATAAAATTATTACTGAAAGTACCAATAAAAAAAATAAAAATCAAAAAAAGGGCACTGGTAGTAATTCCATGGTTTTGGCCTCATTTTACCAAATAAACCATTCGCATGCATCTCCATTCGCGGTTTGCGGAAAAGTTTGCTTAAAAACACACTAGCTGCTATATAAAGCTGTGTTCAAAATGTACTGAGGCAGGTGCAAGTATCCAGCCACTTGAACGCATGTGGTTTATCATTTGATGACAGGAGCTATTACAAGACAACTAGAGCATACAATAACCACCTGGGTACAGTAGGGCTTTACAGTAACATATCACAGAGCAAGGACATACGGGCACCTCAACTCAAGCTGCTGACGATAACAAATCCGTCTATGCCAGATTTCACTCAGCAAGAAAAAATATAGCTGTGTTATAAAATATAGCTACACAAAACTAAATCTTTTACAGTACTTGAAATCATTTAGGAAACCCCCAAATAAACAACATGTTATCTTGTGACTTATTTAACCTGAAAAGCATTTTTAGGGTGCCACATTTAAGATAATTTGTTTAGTCTTTGCAGCTGTACATTTTAACCACCTTTGGAGATCCACCATCATGCATCACTATACTGTAGCTCTGGAGCCTTGACATTCATAGATATTCAAATGCAAACTGCTCACTGAATAGATATGATCTAGTCATTTATGTCCTATTATTTCATTTCAGTACCCTATTTCATGGTCTTTTGATTTCTTCTGTGTAGAAAAGGATCTTTTGTCCCACAGTCCAGTAATCAGTCACTGTCCTCAGGTCTGAAAGTTAGGCTACACTAAAAAGCGCCTGTAAAAAAATAACTAAACCCTTTTCCCTTTTTCTAAGATTAAGGTAAAAAAAATATACATATTCTTGTTTATTCAGCTCTGATGTTAATAAGGAAAAAGAGGGCCAAAGGTATATTAATGTCAGGCAAACAATGTAAAATTGTACTCTAATAATGTTGCCGGAAATCAGCTTTGTTGAAAAAAAAAAAAAAAAATTATATCAGAGGATAAAACCACTAGAGTTTTGATCAACTGGAAAAAACTGGACGATCCCGTATGACAGTGACAGTGGGGGTATATTTGGTTATTTGTTTTGGCTATTTCTTTTGATTGTTTGTGGGTAGAAATATTTTACCATTGCAGTAACTTTTTACTGGTTTACCTTTTTCTTTAGCTACCTAATAGTTTATATAACTGATGCCCATTTTGAGTTTTTGTACACTAGAAAAAATGCCTTTTTTTCTTGTATTATTGTTTTGGAAAAAAGTGTCTAATAGCCAAGTACTCAAACAGGAATAGCTTTATATTCATTATTAAACAATATTCATGTACCACTGGTATAGCCAATACCATGCCTGCCAAGATAAAACATAAGAAGAGCATAAGAAAGGTTACAAACGAGAGGAGGGCATTCAGCCCATCTTGATCATTTGTTTGTTAGTAGTTTATTGATCAAAGAATTTCATCAAGTAGCTTCTTGAGGGATCCCAGGGTGTCAACTTTAACAATATTACTGAGGATTTGGTTTCAGACTCCCACAATTCTGTGTAAAAAAGTGCCTCCTATTTTCTGTTTTGAATGCCCCTTTGTCTAACCTCCATTTGTAACCCCTGGTCCTTATTTTTTTTTCAGGTCAAAAAATGCCCCCTTGGGTCTACATTGTCAATAGCCTTTAGAATTTTGAATGCTTGAATCAAATTGCTGTGTAGTCTTCTTTGTTCAAGGCTGAACAGATTCAATTCTTTTAGCCTGTCTGCCTATGACATACCTTTTAACCAAGGAATAATTCTGTTTGCTCTTCTTTGCATTCTTTATAGACCAGCAATGTCATTTTTGTAGCAAAGTGACCAGAACTGAACACAATATTCTAGATTGCATTGTAAAGTTTTAACATTACTTCCCTTGATTTAAATTCAACACCTTTCACTATCACTGAGAATTTTGTTGGCCTTTTTTTATAGCTTCCCCACATTGTTTAGATGAAGACAATTTTGAGTTAGCATAAGCTCCTAGATCTTTCGCATAGATTACTTCTTCAATTTCAGTATCTCCCATATGGTATTTATAATGGGCATTTTTATTGCCTGGGTGCCGTACCGTACACTTCTCTGTTAAATGTTATTTGCCATGCGTCTGCCCAGTTCTGAATGCTGTCTAGATCATTTTGAATGACCTTTGCTGCTGCAATGGTGTTTGCCATTCCTCCATTTTTTTTGTGTTGTCGGCAAATTTAACAAGCTTGCTTACTGTACAGAATCTAAGTCATTAATGTAGAATAGGAAGAGCAGATGATCTAATACTGATCCCTGTGGTACTCCACTGGTTACCTCATTCAATTTTGAGGTTTCTCCTCTAATCAGTACTTTCTGTTTTCTACATGTTAACCATTCCATAATCCATGTGCATACATTTCCTTGAATTCCTACTGCATTGAGTCTGAGAACTAATCTTTTATGCAGGACTTTGTCAAAAGCTTTCTGGAAATTTAAATAAACCATATCATATGCTCTGCAATTATCCATTGTCGATATTGCATCCTCAAAAAAATCAAGCAAGTTAGTTAGGCATGATGTCCCTTTCCTAAAATTATGCTGACTGTCTCCCAGGATAGTGTTGCCACATAGGTAATTTTCCATTTTGGATCTTATTATAGTTTCCATTAAAGTTTACATATAATAGAAGTCGGGCTTATTGGTCTGTAGTTACCTGGTTCAGTTTTGCCACCCTTTTTGTGGAACAGTATTATGTTTGCAATTCTCCAGTCTGTCGGTACAATTCTTGTCTCAAGAGACTGTTGCTTGATCTTAGTTAGCGATTTGTAAATAACTTCTCATTTCTTGGCGTACTATTGAGAGGGTCTCATCCAGCTTTGGGGATTTGTTTATTTTAAGAGCTTCTAGTCCATTTAACACTTTTGCCTCTGTTATGGTAGAGTTATTTGAAACTGGATAGGAACAGGTCGACATGTGGGGCATGTTGTTTGTATCCTCCTTTGTAAAAACTTGTCAAAAGTAATCATTTAATATATTTGCTATTTTTTTCTCTTCATCTATGATGTTGCCATTTGTATCTCTTAGACATTTTACTTCCTCTTTGAATGTTCTTTTGCTGTTATAATACTGAAAAACTTTTTGGAATTGGTTTTAGTCCCCTTGGCAATGTTCATTTCTATCGCTCTCTTGGCCTCTCTAACTTCCTTTTTGACTTGCGCTTGCAGTTTCAAGTACTCTTTCTGTGTACTTTGTTCTTGGTCCCTTTTAAGTGCTAAAGTGCCTGTAAAGTGCCTTTTTTCTCTGAATATTTTTTTTAATTGATCTATTAAACCATTTTGGCCATTTTGTTTTAGATTTTAATGTTTCTACTTTTGGGATGTATTTGTTTTGCGCCTCTAGTACTAAATGTTTTAAAAGTAGCAGGGTGTATTAATAGAATCTGTTACAGAATATAGGGTTATTAGCTGAACCACACTGAAATGGTCCATACAATTAATGTTTTTACCTCAGAATAAATTGACTGAAATTACACTGTATAGATTAATAAGCATTCAGCAGTCTTATATACAATTAAAACGTTCTGTGGGGGTTTAGCAGGAGCATGTAAAACCGGATCCTCCAATTTTTCCCCAAATAGTAAGTGAAATCCTTGTTGCAATAGTATATGGGTTTTACTCATTATTACTTACATATGTTTGTAGATGGGCATTTGAACTTGACTTGATTGAAACAAAGTTCAGAATTGCTGGGTTGAAGGATTTTGGCTGTACATATTTTCCCGGGATGTGATGATCTTAATAAATCAGGAAATAAGAGGTAAGAGTGTTTGTCAGTAAGTATATAGCTGTAGTCCATTCACAAAATCATTTTGAGGGAACTCATGAAGCGTGACAGACATTTTTAAGAAGTTCAGCTGGATGTCAAAATGATAAAAAAAAAAAAAAAAAAAAAGTTTACTGCCTGCCAGTGTTGGTAATCTTATTCAAATCTTGCAGGAGGTTTCAATTGTTGATGACCACAGGATGGCTTGTGAAGACTGCCATTAGTCTTCCTTCCTCCAGGGGTAACACATTAATGTAAAAGCATACAGATCTGTATCAGGCGCCTGAGTAACTTCATGTTCTGATGGATAATTCATTACAGAACGAGCAGATAAATATATCAAAGTCAAAGTTCAATACAGTGTGAAGCAGATATGGCTGGTTATAGTACTGGAAATAATCTGTGACTGTAAATGGAATGAGTCAACAGGGATTAATATAAATCAATGAGTCTCATTTTCCAAGCCATTCTGCGAGCCCATATGCACACAACTGAAAGCCACTTAGGCACTGTGAACCACATATTGCAATAATACTGTCATTGCCTCAAACAGCACAGGTTCAGCAGTAACAACTGCGGTCCCTCCCAGCTGCAGGGTGATCCACAGCATCTGATCACCAATTGCTGGCCAACAGCAACCAGAAGGTTAATCATCCTTGGAAAGAAATGGATTTCCATGGTAGTGAAGTTGATCTCTTAAAACATTTTCAACTCTAGGTGACTTCCCCAAAGGGGGTATTAAACTAACAGGGCTAGTAAACAGTACAGCAGGTCAGAACGCCACAAAGGTTGACATTGACAAAGTCAACCGCTCAAATACAGTGGCTTTACTATCACCTTCTTTTACAACCAAAGGGTATAACTGCAGTTCTCGGTTTGTCTTAGAAATCTGAACGCAATCATTGACTGATGGTTCAGACTGATCTTTTTAAACCAGGAATTTGCTCTTTGGATTAATTTTGCTTCACCTATGAAGGAACATCCCTGGAAGCAAAAACTCAGTTTATGAAAGGCGTGTAGATTTGCCCTTGCAGTTTTCACTACAAAAATAAGACATAACTGCATTGTATCCAGTTTTTATTTCTGGTTGTATCACAACTGCATGTATTGGGAAACTTACAGTACCATACCCAAATAATGTTACAGAGATTTTTTTAAATCAACACTGGAAGACCAATACACTTTAATTTTTCCAATAAGCTCCTTAAATGGATGTTTCGCCTACTTTACAGTTTTTTTTTTTTTTATTCAAATACAAAACTTCAAAGATCCATGCTTTAAATAGGGTGAAATTCAATCGCTTTACTCACTTAAATAACCCACAATTGACAAAAAACAGTAACTCAGTCCAAAGCACAGACTATATATATATATATATATATATATATATATATATATATATATATATATATATATATATATATATATATAAACACAAATCTGAGATTGAGTAACTACATTTTGAAAATGTTAAAAGAGATACACACTGTCTAAAGTGCTTTTATATGTAAATGGTGATACATTTTAGTCATGTTTGCAGGTATATTTTTTAAACAGTGGGTAATTGTTTGCTATTTGGTACCCCATGCCACACCCTAGCGATCCCATTACAACTCATCAGAATAATCTATGAAAGCCATCTTACAAAACAAACATCTCAACCATTTCAATCAAACAAACAGATACTGGAATGTTTCTGATCGCTATAAAATATATTTAATTGAATATCCAAGAAAAACTGTTAAGATTAAAAGAATACTATTTTTTAAAGAAATTATTAAGCTATCTAATACACCTGACAGGTCATTTGGACTTGGTTTTCTTTGGTGTAAATGAAACTCACTTAAATTGGGTTATTAAGAAGTATTCATCACTCTGAACACATTTAAATCAGACCCATGCTGTAATTTAGGTTAAGAAAAAGACGAAATAATTATTTACTGTAACTGGGTGATTAGGAATCTTTTGGTTTATTAAACACAGGTGGCTTATCTTCTCAATAGATATAATCCTCACTTCCCATATCAGTTTTCCAAAATGCTTTTTTTGTGAACATCAAATAAAAAGAATAGCAACAGCTGCATGAGTTTCAATAAAACATCTGCCAAGCTGAGAGATGCTGTGGCAAACCCCACCCTTCAACAGCATTAAAATGCAGCAGCTAGAAACCATAGTCTTCAACTTCTTTTTCTATGATGTACTTTTTGTGAACAGTTTTGGTGTTCAGGAAAGATGCTGGACTGACAGCACTGGAGATTGAGACTCTAACAATCGGCACAGCAGGGAGAGAATAGGCAGGTTTGTGAGGGAGCCGTTCGGTCTCCTGTCGATTCATGGCCTGTCTTTTAGAACTGTCTGCGAAAGGAACCCATTATCTAAATCTTACTGTTGTTTTGTGATGGGAGCTACTGTCCTCTGAGAACGAGTCAAACTAATTTCACTGCACGAGTAACCCCATTTCTGAAGTCTTTTCAGTTTTTAGGGTCCTCATTCAAAAGGTGGATGGACCCTCACGCACAAATTGTGTCAGTTTGTCTTTCTTTACTTGGTGAATACACTTTTTTTTTAAAATCAGGAATAAACAATCAAGGCTTGTTTTCTTCCTTAAATGGGGATCTTGGCACAATGATAGGCATGGTTTGGTTAATTCTTCAAAGGCATATACAATTATCAACCTCTAGAATACTGTACAGGTTCCAATTTCTAAAATGAAGCAGTTCAAGCCTTCTTAGTTCTGGCCTTCAGCATCCATATATGAAGAACATCTGTAGGCATTAATGCTTGACAAAACCACTCAAGTATTAAAAAGCTTTTTAATCCATGAAACCTCTGTCCACTGCTGATGTATAGAGATAAAAAGAAACAAAAAGCTGGCAGCTACATAGGAAAAAACACATGAAAGCCGTATATCCATGAGAACACCAGTAACAGTAAATTACAGGAAAATGAAATTGGATTTGAACAGAGGATGATTCCTCCTTATGGGCTTATATAAAAAACACTTTCAGGCAGATACATTTGGTCAATTTAGACAAGTCTCACATAGGTAGCATGTAGCCTCAAAGTGAGGATAATCATAGAAGTTACAACAGGAAGCGGTTGCCTTGGTGATTGGATGGGCCGGTCTCAGGATGGGGTACCGAGCCTGAGGGGTGGTAGGATGCATTAAAAAGTCATTCATGTCTGCAAGAATTGAGAAGAACTCAGGGGCAGGAATGGGGCAGTGGGGCCTCAAGCTGATTTATTAAATTTTTTCTGGAAGGAGAAGCTAGGGCTGTAAAACTGTCCGACAAATGCCACAAACAGGCAGGAGCTAGCCAGAAAACTGTCAGTGAATGGTAGGAAGAGACATAAATAGACACAAACTGCTGATCTGGCAAAGAAAGATAACTAATTCTATTGGTTAAAGCCCGGCATGATGTTTGCAAAGGAATGTCTGTACTTCAAGTCCCCATTTTGGAGATTAGCGGGTTGGATAGAAAGCTTATAAGAAAAGGGAAAATAGTAGAGGCATATGATATGGAGTCAGTCTGAGCGTTTAAATCTTTCCGTCTCTCTCACACCAAGCTGATCTTTCTTAATTTTCCACAGACTCAAGATCTATAGTATCACTAAAAAGATGCATTAATACATTGAGATACACTGTGTCGACCCAATGTTACTTAATTAATAAAATTAAAATAAATAAATACATGCATTACCAAGTTTCTGTTTTGTATTACAGTGTTTGAATGTGATAGTTGACCTACAGCACAGTATCACAAGGGACTGAGAAACAGAATGAGCTAACTGCTGTTTGAATGATGTACTGTATCATTCGCAATTTACAAAATGGTTGGCATTGCAAGCTCGTTCCTTGCCCACAACATTTCCTGTCACTCCTGTAAGGGGTACGAAAGTGCTTCAAAAGATAAAGAGAGTGCAAAGCCTTTGAACGAGCTGCTTCGTGATCTGCCAAAGGCACACATGGCCTAGTTCTGATTTATGTTTTTGAGGGCGAATACAGTGTTCTATATTTCATTCACATTCAATTTGGTGTTTTATGCAACTGCTCCTATTGTCTTGCAAGTGAGTGCTTTGTTAAACATCGTTTTTAACACCTATTCACATGACCTAAATATTGGGCAATAAGCTTTGCTATGTGCTGGTATTTAGAGTTCAACAAACATTCCAGGTCCATGTAGTCACCATACATAGGAACACCAGCATCTGCCTCATATGGTATAACTCATATACTGTAGTTCTGTATCCTAAAATAGAAGGGGTAAAATAGAATTAAACAATTGCTTATGGTTTTTTTCCCCTCCAATGTCAATCACCATTGCTTTATATAGACACCCTGTCAGCATCCTTTCCTGGTCTGCTTCCCCAGGGATCAAGAATCAAGATTCAGTCTCAAGTTTTTGAAGGTTTTTAAATAAGGAGTTTTACTCACTTACTTTTTACTTAATCTTATGCAATAGCAGGCCTAGTCATGCCAGGTAAGGGACTGATCCTTAAACTTCATAACCCACAAAGCACTTATAATAACCATTGATGACTAGACGTACTCAACCCATCCAAGAGCAAACAAGATTAAAACAGGGAAAGCAAATCTACTTACCTTAAAAATAAGTGAGAAGATCTGATGAAATTTGAGCCCGTGGAACACAAAGACATCATAAACTGCTGAGACGGCCAAGACTGTCACCCCTTGTTCTTTCCACAGCATGCTGCAGGCCGCACAAGCAAAGCTGCCCAGCAACCAGGGCAAGCAGTGGGCAGAGTGACCTCTCAGTGAGCAGTGTCGCATGTAGCAAAGCAGTGAAAGCAGGAAGAAGAGGGCAGCGCCAACGTCTGCCCTGCCCACAATCCCTGCCACAGCTTCCGTATGCACAGGGTGTGAGGCAAAGAGCAGCCCTGCCATCAGGGTCCAGTGGCCGCCCCCGAGAAGGAGACGTGAGAGGCGGGTGAAGAGGCCCGTGACACTGCAATGCAGTAGAATGTTGACAAGGTGGTAGCCCCAGGGGTCCAGGCCCCCCAGGGCGTGGTTAAGGCGGAAGGAGAGAGTGCAGAGTGGGCGGTAGGATTTGTGGCTGCCGCTGTGGGTAAGGAGGGTCCCCCAAAAGTCATTGTAGAAAATGTGCATCCAGGGGGTTTCTGGTAGCAGGTCCTGGTTGGTTTTGATAGCACGGCTAAAAAAAACAAAAGAAAAAGGGACATAAATAGATTGTCTTCCGTGGAACAAATACCCAGGAACCAAATACTTAATAAACCACACACAGACATCCATCTTATGGTGATTAAGAAGCAAATTCACATTGACTTGATGAATATTGATTTTAAGGGCTTGCTAAGCTGGAAGAAACACAATTTAAACTAAACTAATTTTCTAAACACTCAGGAAGAGTTGCATAAAATCAGGAGTACTACTGAGCTTGAATGATCTTTCCATCACTACAAACTGCTTCTGTTCTGCTAACCCTTTATCAGGACAGTATCCTGGAGGTATGCAGGCACTGAGATGCTGACAGTTAAGACATTTTCCATTTCCTTTGCTGAAGGACTTTAATAGTAAGTTTATGTTACTCCCATTACAGTTACAGAAAGTGGTCGGCCACGTCCTCAGAAGGTGGTTAACTTTTTCTCTTGATCTATAGTTTCTTTTGGATAACAGTCATTAAACTGGTTTCTGTTATTCCTATATTTGCCGTGTATTTTTTCACAACAGCATTTTGAAACTGATTTCTATGTGTATATGTATAAGTACATGTAGAAAGTAAAGTATTTATGTAATGTATCTAACTTAATGAGATTGCTTTCCTTGAATCTGAGTTACCAGTTCATCAAGGAATGTTAGAACATAAGAACAAACGAGAGAAGAAGGATCCCAGGGTGTCAGCTTCAACAACATGTTGTCATTTTAAACACTGAAAATTGCTGATGGCAAAGCTCCTGTTTCTTTTGTTATAAAAAGTAGTTTATTTTTCACATTCTGAGTGCTTTGTAGATAAATGGCATCTCAGTTTTATAGGATTAAGAGTTCTGTTTGACAAAACCTAACAAATAATGCACTGGGGCTTGGGTTTTCCTTGGATCCAGTAAATGTAAATACCAGTGCTGGTCCCTGCAACCGTTACCTCATGTAGCAAATTAATCTATCCATTTCTAATGCAACTTACTGCACCCACTGAGTCGCCAAATTCACGCGATGTACATAAAAAACACACCGGAATACGAAGACGAGGAGGGCGGGAAGCACTCTGAAAAAAATATAAAAATGATTGGAGACAGGATGTTACTTACCACTTCTGGAGGGCTGTGATGTGTAAATTAAATAGGATTGGTGGCGCACAGTCTATAGGATTTATTGCATTTCGGTTAAATATGATGGCATCAGAACAGACAGTACACATTATTTACTAATGTTAATAGAAATTACTTTTGGCATATAGTCTTGTGAGATATTAAACCTGGCTGAATAAACCCATATAATACCATGGAGCAGAAATTGATTGTTCACACGACGGTACAGAGTCACTTATAACAACATCTCGCAAGAAAGACGGAGCACAAGAAGGTTAAGTGAGTTGCTCAGGGTCACACAGTGAGTAAGTGAGTGAGCCGGGGACTGCCTGGTTACAAGCCCTTTTCTTTAACCACTAGACCTATAGAGCCTCTTTTTGTTTCACATTAACTTCTAATATCTAAAACGTATAATATGTTAATAGGGATATTCCTATATGCCTGGCAACACTGTAGCACATATTTTATATTGTTGAAAATTATAAGCACTGAAACTGTGGTTTCAATTGTTCTTTTTGTTTGTTTGTTTTAATTTAGTCATTCCAACAGAGTTAGGAATATTTAATGCAATGCACTACACGTATGTGGCACGAAAAGGCTGGGACAGCCAGATTACGCTTTTTTTTCCTAAACAGTGAAAACAAGCAGTATAATGAGCAGGGGTTAAAAAGATATGTATTTACTTGAATGTTAGATGTAGATTTGTTTTTTGTTTTGTTTTTAATAATGCTGGTTAAAAAAATAATCTGCAATTTTGACAAGACAAATGTCCCTTTATAATGTGTAAGTTATTTGTATGCACATAAGAAAACGATTTCAGTTAACAGTGGTTTGGAAGGCAATGATTGGTATTGTATTAAAGGGAGCTGTAATATATGTATGCAATAAGGCCCGACAGGCTTTCCGAGAAGTCTGTATATTCAACGTACACGGATGCCCTCAAGGGCCATATTGCATTTATAATCCAGATCAAACAGTGGATTTGAAGAAAAAGAAAAAGCATAAGTCTTTTTTTTTTAAATAAAATATCCTTACGCCAATAAAGTAGTGTCATTTATAACTTTGAACTACACATTAAGTTAAGCTGAGTACATTAAATTAATTGGAACATGCAAAAGAAAGTACATCTGTATTTTTGATATTGTGGGCATTGCCATTGAAAAGATACACCAGAGGGGCAGAGATGAGATGCCACTTATTTATTAACCCTGTAACTGACAGTGCAGACACACTTTGAGCAGAACAGATGGGAGGAATAAAAATAAAAACAACAACATTTCAGATTTCAGTAATTTTTCAAGGTATGTGTCTGAAGGGGGTGGAGAATGTGCATAAGTGTATTTTTGTGTTTTTCTGTAGTGTTTACAAACTGCAAGTAGCTTCTTGGAATTGGTGTCCTTTTTTCAGAACACTGGGAAACATAAGCTTTTCTCTTTATTTATTTAACACATTTATTATTATTATTATTATTTATTATTATTATTATTATTATTATTATTATTATTATTATTAATATTTATTCTGCTTAAAGATGCTTATATAAAAATTAGTTATTCTATGACCTGAGGGACCTTATAATACTTCCTGAAAGTGTTGTTGAAAACTATTGATGTTTGGGCAAATTACAAGACATTGTTTCACCTGAATGATTGCAATGACATAATACATGAGGCAGTGTTGAAAGCTAGATCGAGTGTGGCATAATGCAGATTTAAAGGGAGGTATGTGCCCTTGAATTCCCCTTGAATTATACTTCCAGAAATGTTGAGGTTTTCGCGACTAACACAGTTTTGCTATTAATATGATACTAGTAGTGTATTGGTATAACAAAAGGGTGTTTTTAAAAAGTATTTTCAGCTCCGTCTACTTAAAAGATGCAGATGTATCTTCTACCGACAATAATGTAAATAACACCAAGCTCCAGACAATGAGTTTCAAACTTTAAAATGTGTTCCCGTTTACAGGTAAGAACTCAACCACTATGATGAATATGATAATGTTCATTATGGTAACTGTTTATTTATTATTTTAAAAGTGTTTAGTAAAATGTGACCAAGAGGAAGTTTTTGGAACACCGATAACTAGAGATGCGATCGTCTGTGCGATGTATTTCAACACACAAAATAATTTAGAATAAGTAATATATTGTGATTAGTTTGGTATATTAATTCTGTAAAACGTTATTGGTAATGTATTTAGTTTTTATTGATGTCTATATTTATTTGTACAAGGCGGAAAGGTCATTTTGCTGTTTTAAGTTTACTGTTTCAATTTAAAATGAAAAGTTAAACTGTAAGTAGACAGAAACCTTAGTGTGATAATGTTAGTAAATAACACCGAGCTGTGGTGAATCACAAACTTAAACCATTTTCCTGTGTTTTGGATACAGCAATGTTGTCTATCCTCCTCTATCTTTGCCCATCCATTTGCCATTTTTTCCCCAACATTACTGTGATCTCAGGCTGTACTCACATTTGTAAGCAGGGGTCTTTAACCTATGCACCATGTATGGTCACTTCTCATTGGTCAGTTCCCTAGTTATGGTGTGTGCAGCTCCAGAATCGGATCAACATTACAGATCAGTGGAGCCTTATCCAGATCCTCATAGTAAAACACCATCTCATGATCCAGCTCCAGTGATCCCGGATCCGATCCCAGGTTTCTTTCCATTGACTTCTATACTGACCAGTGATTATACCAATACAGTATCGTGAAATGAAAGTTTTAGTGTCCGTGAATGTGAGGGGGACTGTGGCAGGGTAGCCCCGCCCCTGTGTGTATTTTATGTTATATGTATGTATGTATGTATGTATGTATGTATGTATGTATGTATGTAGTGGTGCACACAGTGTGGATTATGTAGCACGGATGATTTAAAATGTATGTTTGTATTTAGGCACTGGGATTGCACAATCATTTCATGTGCAGAGTAAAATGTCTATTTGTATATGGGCACAGGGGTTGCACAAATAATTCACTTACAGATATGCCGTTTTCTTTGTAAAAGTGTTTTGTTTAAACTATTCTCTTTTGATTCTGTTACTCTACTCTCAACCACTGTTTAAGGCAATGCCATTTTTATTCAAAGAAAAAAAAGCTGCTTGTCAAACGCTATTTTATAAAGAAAAACAAACTTTGCCTTTCAAAGCTTCTACACTCAAATACCTCTAATTAGATCTATTTTTAATGTACGGACGGTACAGTGAATACAGAGTAATTGATAGTGTTTACCACTTTTCAGCATTGTCAGTGTCTATGCCAGTGCTTGATTGAATGTTCTGAGAAACAGCTCTGTGTTTTCGGAACAAGGTTTACTGGCAGTTAACCAGCTTTTAAGATTATTTTGCTTGAGTCATTAGGTCATTAATTAAGCTAGAATGGAAAAAAAACAGACTGTTCTTTTATGGCTAATTAATGCAACAGAAATATCTTAAAACTGAATTAAACAACTAAATAACAATGAAACTGCTCCAGCAGACAAATGATTAGATAAGACACATTTTTCAATGTCTAGTTTAACAGATGCTGTTTAATATACTAGCCTGCCTTTCAGAGAACAGAAACATACACTGCAGTCCTAATCAAGATAGTTGATTATAGTTAGCATTAATGTTTCAGGGAACTTTTCCTTTTAAAAATAACTAATAATGTGAGTTTTTATGAACAAGAAAACAAGCATCCCCTGTGACACAATCAAAGGGGATCAAATGGTTGGTAAACATGAAGTAAAATGGATCTGTGAAAAAGATCTGTATCACTGTAAACAATGCAGGAGTGAAAGGGTTAACAGCTCAATGTGTACTGTCTCCAACATCATACACTTAAAAAGGCATGGCCTGAACTTTGCAGCAGTTTTAGGTGTGGTCCATGTCAAAGTAACCATTAGCGTGCAGAGATTATAAAACCCTGAGATTATAAAACCCTGCAAATGTGAAGTCATGGTTTCTGAGATATGAGGCCCTGAGACTGTGCCTCTGGGAGCTTTAAACAATAACTGTCACAAAAGAATAAGCCCTTTTTTTTTTTTTGTACAATGCCCAGGAGTGAGCTTGACCGAAGTGAAGGGCACTATCAGAGGGTGCCATTCGAGTTCGTGTTTTAATGTTAGGATGCAGAGTAATGCTTCTTTCAATGGAGATCCAGCATCAGCACTATAGTTGTGTTTTTTTTATGGAATTATCACACATGTAACACTGTCCCCTTTATTACAACAGCTGAATTAAATATTGAGTAGCACTACTGAAGTGGAAGATGTAACTGTGGTTAGAAGCTGCCCTGTGGATAGCTGGCACAAAAAGTCCTCACAATAAACCTTCATCAGTTTTAAATGCATTATATCCAGTGACTGCTAACAACAACACAGAGCAAAGGTCCTAATGTGTATTACTGGATCAGATTTATTTCTAATGTGTCAAAACACACATTTTTCAGTGTAATTTATGACAAACTTCTTGAAGTCAAACTTCTGTTCTACAACTATTGATTGCAATTGAGAAAGGCAGTTTGTATAATACATACCCTGAAGGTCATTTGGGGTGTTATGTCCAGAAATTCGAATAAACAGTGACAACTGCATTTAGTGTCAAGCCAAAGTCTAAATAGAAGAACATAATAACATAAGAAAGTTTACAAACAAGAGGAGGCCATTCGGCCCATCTTGCTTGTTTGGTTGTTAGTAGCTTATTGATCGCAGAATCTCATCAAGCAGCTTCTTGAAGGATCCCAGGGTGTCGGCTTCAACAACATTACTGGGGAGTTGATTCCAGACCCTCACAATTCTCTGTGTAAAAAGTGCCTCCTATTGTCTGTTTTGAATGCCTCTTTGTCTAATCTCCATTTGTGATCCCTGGTCCTTGTTTCTTTTTTCAGGTCCAAAAAGTCCCTTGGGTTGACATTGTCAATACCTGTTAGAATTTTGAATGCTTGAATAAGGTTGCCGCATAGCCTTCTTTGTTCAAGACTGAATAGATTCAGTTCTTTTAGCCTGTCTGCATATGACATGCCTTTTAAACCTGGAATAATTCTGGTCGCTCTTCTTTGCACTCTTTCTAGAGCAGCAATATCCTTTTTGTAGTGAACTGAACAGAATATTCAAGATGAGGTCTTACTAATGCATTGTACAGTTTTAACATTACTTCCCTTGATTTAAATTCAACACTTTTCACAATATATCTGAGCATCTTTTTAGCCTTTTTTATGGCTTCCCCACATTGTCTAGATGAAGACATTTCTTAGTCAACAAAAACTCCTAGGTCTTTTTCATAGATTCCTTCTTCAATTTCAGTATCTCCCATATGATATTTATAATGCACATTTTTATTTCCTGCAGTACCTTACACTTTTCTCTATTAAATGTAATTTGCCATGTGTCTGCCCAGTTCTGAAGCTTGTCTAGATGACCTTTGCTGCTGCAACAACAGTGTTTGCCACTCCTCCTATTTTTGTGTCATCTGCAAATTTAACAAGTTTGCTTACTATATCAGAATCACAATCATTAATGTAGATTAGGAATGGCAGAGGACCCCTTAGCCCCCTTAGCAATGTTCATTTCTATTTCTCTCTTGGCCTTTCTAACTTCCTTTTTGACTTACGTTTGCAGTTCTGTCACTGTGTACTACTTCTGTGTACTTTGTTTTTGTCCCTTTTAAATGCTAAACCGAGTGTAAAGTGCTTTTTTTCGCTGATTTTTTTTAAAAATTGATCTATTAAACCATTTGGCAATTTTGTTTTAGTCTCCTTTTGGGATGCAATTGTTTTGCACCTCAAGTACTACATTTTTAAAAAACATCCATCCTTTTTCCTATAATAATAAGCTTCAAGTGTTCCATATGTGAAATCCAACAGTACCAACTCCTAATGCTGTAGCCAAAGCCAATAGCATATATCGACTCAATTAAAGTTGTTTTGGATATTTATTAACAGTACATTTAAATATGATTTTTTGTTTCGTTTTTTCAACATGTAATTAAATATGAACCATGCAAAGCACAGTGCTAAAACGTTAGTATTTTAATATGCCATGTAAAGAAGTTACAGTAAAATGTACTCCTCAGAAAACATCATGTTGTTTACATCTATATCTACCCTTTTACGATTGGAATATGCATTCAAGACTTCAATGTATCTCAGTCATATGCGATAATGCTAAATGCGGTTCATACATTACGCAATGTATCTACGATACATTTACACCCTGGAGCAAAATATAACTTGCTGTAGTGCAAGTCAGCTTGGAGTAAAGCAATTAGCAGCACTTCAAACCTTTTAAAAAGACCTGAAGTATAGTACAGATCGGTTTCTAATGGTCTGAGGTGTTCGATTGGAGTGCTATAGTGCTATGTATGGATTTCTAATGAAAGACAGCCTGTGAATTAGTTGCCATTAGAGATGTTGTATTATCTTACAAATGAAGTAATCCATGAATAAGTACATTGTTGTTATCAGAAACTGTTCTTGATTAATTTTAAAATGGTTACACCCATGTGTGCCTGAGCTCCTTGCAGACATGAGTCTGAGAGCCCTATTGAGGCCATGGGGTGCTTTAAACATCATGGATTAAAAAATTATAGAACATAAATCTGAACAATAAGAATATGTTTAAGATAATTGATATTTCATCCCTACCAAGTTACCCTTTAAAATCTTATGTTTGATAAAAATTGTGGAAATATGAGTTAACACATGCACAAGCAGCCATTTTTAGCATTAAAAGCACACTTGGGATACAAGGCCATACACAGAACCCTTACTTAATAAGGACATCATAGCAGGAATGATTGATGAGGGCTCATTAATAATTGTAAGTTATGCCGTTCTATTTTTTTCCTTTGACAGATACTTCAAATTTGAGGCACATCTATGTGCTAATTCTTCATTTGTTGTGAATCCCATTGTTTATTGTATGCATGTTTGTTAAACAGTTATGCTATCAAAACTGGTAAAAACTGTAATCTTCAGGACTATAATATGTGCTAGACAAGTTTTGTGTTGTTATTAAGCATGAACACAGGTGTGTGTAAAATACAACCCCTCAAAGTCCTTAAAAACATGGAATATATCTGCATGTAATAAATTTAACCAGGTTTCCTAGGCAACAAAATGGCCAAAATTTCAGGATTGTTTTTGAAGACAATGTACTAATTGATTTTGTCATGCTGCTAATTTATACAAAAAAAGAAGCAACATTGGATTTCTATTTTATTAATATTCTGCTTCCAAAGAGGATTCCCTTTTGTTTATCATCACACTCCTCTAGAAGCTGTACATTTGTATAGGTTTAGAGTCCAATGATATCACTTCTAAATTACATACTGCACACTGTTCATTTCCTATCATTTTTAATTTCATTTTGCAGTTATTCTCAGTTGGACATTTAAGCAGACCAAAAAAATCCCCCCAAAAAACTCCAACGAGTTTAAGTTATATATATATATATATATATATATATATATATATATATATATATATATATATATATATAATATTTATATATATATACAACATGTACACAGTAGTTAGTTTTACAATTACTTCATCAAATGACAGAATATAGTTTCATCAAATGACAGATTATAGTTTATATATAGTGTATTAAAGGGAGCATTATTACAAAGTTACAAGATCATGTTTTATTTGAACAGCCACAACAAGTTACATGACATAATAACACCACTGTGTAAAAGAGGAACACTTCTCTGGGCAGTAGACAAGCAAGTTTTGCACATTGCCAGTGATATGTCATCACCCGGCTGCAATAGCTGACAATACAACAAGAATACTGAATTTTGGCAACAAGCTCCGACATCCTTTAATAATCCAGAGTTTAGTTTACATCCAGCGTCCCATGCCTCATTTCTTTTTATGCCTGCCAGTAGGTCAATAATACAATAAATAATAAAAAATGAAAAAAAAATTCTTGTCAAAATGTATGAGTTTAAGTTTTTTTTTTTTTTTTTCCATGAATAATAAAATTAAAGCCTGACTCATTTTCTGGCATTTTTACAAGCAGTTCACCTAGGTTAGAAATCACTGCTTGGCTATGTTAAAGGCGGCAGAGTCGTTTCTTTCTCTGTAAAAAATATTTCAAAGTACATGATGAAATATCTCATTTTGAAATGAGAGCCAGTATGGAAAGTGACCAATATAAACTTTCCTTGGTTAAGTCGTACAGATGCAACTCCCCTTTTGCACATGTTCAACAAGCTATAGACTGCGTAACATTTGTCCATTGCCAACAATTCACTGTTACATTCATCGTTTAACCTTTATTCACAAACAACTGAGGGGCAACAAATCTAAAGGCTCAAATCACAGAGCTGTGGAAACTAAGATGCTGCTTCTCAATTCGAATACTCTAAGAATAATTTAAAAAATAAAAAGAGAAAAAAATAACATTTTGAATTCCCAAGCAAGGTATATCAGTCACTGTAGATGAATATTAACAGATATCATTTAACTACAGCACCGATGCAAAGCAATAGGTTTTATTGATTTATACACTAATTACAGTATCAACTGAGATGCAACTTCTTGTCACATGGGCATTCTCAGATGGAGCCACAAAACACAGTTACATCAGTTAACTATATATATATATATAATCATCAGGAAATGAGTGACTAATATATTAGCAGCTTCCTGAAACACAGTTACATGAAGCAGAGCCAGTCTCAGAAAATGCCCATTTCCTATTGGAGGAAACAATCCTGGGAAATAACAGACTTTTGAATAATACAATATCACGCAAACTACAGTGTGCTAGCATGTGTAAGCCACAGATTCAGATAAGAGAAGTATTGAGCTTTTAAAAAAAAAACATCTTTAACCAGCATTAATTTTTTTGTACACTTATGCCATTACCCAAATGGCCATACTGGGTCTAGCTGTGCTTTTGAAGTGGCGCTTTGGTTAAATATAATGCAGATGTACATACAATGAGGTAATGGGATTTTTATTTTACCAATCAAAGGGGTTTGACCATTTTGTACAATGGTTAAAACCGTGATCGTGCCATAGGACAATTAGAGATCGTGCCACTAGGACAACGAACAACAACTGCAGCTGTTCAGGATCTGGTTGCTTTTGGCAGAACCCTATAACACTCATACACTAGATGAAAACCACTTTATCAAACACAGGATACGATCCAGAACTCCACCACAATCTCATCAAGTATTCCTTTGCGGGCATGGAGCTTGGATATTAGGAGTGCACAGGGTCACATCGCTGCAGTGCAACACATTGTAGATGGCTTGAGCCACCATAAGATTCACATTGTTGAGTCTGCATGATTTTTCTAATCAATTGGACATACCGGTATGTGTTTTATTAAAATACTAAAAATAATCTGATTACATGTCTGGGACAAATACAATTTTAATATCCAGATTAAAAAAAAAAAAAGATCACGTTCCACTTATGCACGATAATTAGTTGGAAATGTTTAAGTAAATCTAATTACTTTCAACTGGCAAACTGTTTTCCATATTTCAATATACAAAATGTCACAGCCTTTATTAATAAAGCTAACACACACTACGTTAGTTGCCCCTTTAAAACATGACTCAGGATACAGAAATGGAAGTTTTCCAGCGCTTGCGTGCTATTTTAATATATATATATATATATATATATATATATATATATATATATATATATATATTTGATTTATTTTTACAAAAACACAAAAGGAAACAAACAAAACACCTAGCTCCCACTGGATCATTAACTTCACAGTCAGGATCGCCCTAACTAACACACCAGACAGCTAAGCTGTTTACCGGTACACAAAAACACAATTTAACACAGATACTACCTGTTGTTACTGCTCAGAAACAGGGCACACACCTTCCTGCTTCTTTCTCCACAGTGGCCCTGGACAAACTGGCTGCCTTTCTAAAATACCCTGCACCTGGCTCTAATTTACAATGATAGCCAGGTGCAGGTGATAATTAACAATAAAACAATTAACACAAATATTGTTAATTAAACCCTTAAACCCAAATGTGCACCCGCATTTAACGGCCACCTCCCTTCCTCTTCCATAGGCGGCCTTGAGGGTGGGTCGGTCCTTTCTCCAGCACACTTATGGAGGGACCAAGCACCGGCAAGAAGGGACCAGGACGGCTTGTCCTGAGCGACTGAACCACAGGCCTTTGACCGGGAGCGAGCAGTGACAGGCAGAACCCCCTCCCTGCTGTGTTACACATCCTCCCCTTTGTCTTTACAAGACATTGGCCATTTAACGGCCACCTCCCTCCTCCCTTAAAAGACCACCCACCCTCAAGTCCACAAATGTAAATTTTCGCCCTCTTCCACAGACGGGCTTGAGGGTGGGCTGGTCCCTCCGGTGCTTCCAGGGAGGGGCCGCGACCCGGTGACACGGGACCCCACCGGGATGACTAGGGTAACTGCAGCGACGACCGGGGAACAGGCGGCTGCAGCAGTGGACAGCGGTCTTAACCTGGGGACCGGCGTAGCACTGTCCGATCACCCAGGGGGAGTGAAGCAGCTAACAGGGGGAGCACAAGCAATGTCTGGTAGCAGCCTAGAGACGTCTGGGTGCTCAGGGAGAGCGAAGTAGGGAACCAGGGGCAGAGGTGTGGCCGATGGTGCAGACTCCTGGGCTTTTTTTTTTTAATCTGACTTAAATCTTTCTTTTTTCAGAAATTCCTTTGTAAACTTTGCAGAATGCTTCGGGTCATTATCCTGCTGGAATACAAACTTCCATCCAATAAGTCTTCTAGCACTGGGTAACAAATGAGAGTGCAAAATGTCTTGATATTTGGCAGCATTCATTGATCCTTCTACAATACAAAGATCACCCAAGCCCATACCATCACACCAAGCCCATACCATCACACAGCCCCCACCATGTTTAACACTGGGCATAATTTACTTTTCTTTAAATTCTTCTCTGCTCTTCCTCCAAACATATTGGCGCTTTCTTGGTGAAAAAAAGTTATATTTTGGATTCGTCTGACCATAAAATTTGAGTGAAGAAATCATCAGGCTTCTTCAAGTATTCAATGGAAAACCTTAATCACTCTCTTTTGTGTATTGTTTTTAACAAAGGTTTGCGTCTTGGTTTTCGCCCATGGACATTCTTCTTGTTAAGGTATCGTTGAATTATTTGCTTGTGAATGTCTTGACCATCTTCTCTTAATTCGGGTGTCAAATCTTTTGCAGTAATCCTCCCTTCAACCTTCTTCAATCAGCTAGAAATTAAAAGATCATCCTACTTTACAGGCTGGTCTTTTTTCTCCTCCTTCTGTGTGAATAAATAAATAAATAAATAAATAAAGGCTTATTCGCTGCAGACTTGCAGTCAACAAATTGGTTTAATATAGACCTGAAAGAGACCAGGCTAAATGAATCTGTCTTGTGAGGCACAACTGATTTACACAAAAGTATGTGCTGCGATCAATTTTGTTGTACATAAGCAGGTACGTGAAGCAGTGTGCATATTGTAAACAGGTGTCAGAAGACGTGCAGGGGAGTGTTAGAAGAGAAGCTGCAATGATAATACAATGCAGTGGGAGGGGGACTCTTTGATGAGGTGTTAACAGGAAGTAAATGTGTAGCACAGAATAAACAAACAGGAGACAGCATAGCAGATGAAAAGCATGATTCTGAGCTTTAACAAATGCACACTGTCAATAGTTAAAACAAAAAAGAGAAAACATTTGAAGCTATTTACTCTGCAAATAACCACGTGAAACTTTATTTTGACTGCTGTAAAATGTTCTATTTGCAGTTATCCGTTTAACGATGATAAATACTTGATCTGTGTGGTGGAATTAAGCTGTAAAAATGTATTTTTAAAACCACTGTAGCAGCTTTGTTATAGCTTCCACTAAATATTATAGACAGCTTGACAGGCTAACAGGGTTACCTAATTAACACACAGGCCAAGTATTTGTAATACTTATAATGATTACATTCTATTAAACACTGCTGCCTTTCTTGAGACAGTTGTGCGCCTTAATTGCACTAAACAGACATTGAGTATTTCAATTTATAAAATTGCAGTGTTGAAATAATAATTGCTGTATTTATGTTCTCATTTTAACAAAAAAAACTAAAAAAAAAAAAAAAAAACTCTCATTAGCCATGCACTTTAAGGCATGTCAAGCCTTAATTATATGCATGGGCAAATTGTAGTCTGTGATATTAAAAAGAGCTTTACAAAGCGGCAGAACAGCTGCACCAGCCTTAAAAGGGCCCACAAATAAGTGAGAACAGGATGGCTTTGCAGGGGTGACGTCAGACAAGAAATACAGACTCCAAACAAAGAGGAATGGCGGTGAACCTGTGATGCTACGGCATCCAGAGTTTTATTAAATAATAATAACAAACAAAAAGATTTAAACAAAACACACAAAACAAAGGGCGTGTTGGTCAAACAAACAGACAGACAAATCAAACGTGGTCAAACCCTACAAACAAGTACCATGCTGGCACTTCCAGCACGCTGTAGCAATTGTTATTTTACTCTCCTCTCTCCCATTCTCCACTCAGAACACACAATCTCGAGTGAGTGAAAACATGCAGCTTTTATGCAGCTGTACCGAGACTCGGTTGCTAATCAATCATTCAATTGAAGTCTCGGTACAACTACACTTGAATTAATAAAAGTGCAATTCCCCGTGCTCACATATTATTTTACTTGCACGTGAAGTGCTGTGCAATCCTCATGCCTAAATATAAATATACATTTGAAACACTTGTGCTCATAACCCATATTTATATCCCATGTATTTTATACATAAACACCAACATTAACACACTACATACAACATAAAACAGTAATAAACGTAAAAGGTCGGGACACTCCGCCACATCTGGGCACAAAATGTAAAAGTCAGAAAGCAGCTGATAGGAAAGAACGTTATAGCAGCAGTCATAACACATTTCTTACAACAGAGAGTGCAGGCTCCTAACCTTCCTGACAACCCAGGAGAGGGATTTAGGGTCTGCATTACACCTTTTTTTCTCCCTGAGGATGAAATTATAGCTCAATACCAATGATTGTTAGTCCATTTTGAGCAACTGGTGCAGCACATTTAAGCATTTAAATGTGTCACTTTATGCTGTGCCTCATTGATTTTGGAGATGGGGTCAAATTTGCGTCGCAGCAGAGCGCTACTTTACACTCTGCCAATTTAGCGTTGTGTCGGTCGATCTTGATACATGTCCCCCATGGTATGTAAAGAAAGAAGGAAACAAGACTGCCTGTTTATGGGCAGGGATGGGAATCAAATTATATGTAGAGTAGATCCAGATAAAAACGTTTTACATTTTTAAAATCAGTTTCTGTTTACAACACCAAAGACAATACTACCAGATTTTGACGATTATCATACAATTTTAGACAGTGTTCCTAAGCCTTCCTGAGGCTATGGGCAGTCTATCAAGTGTAGGATCATGATGGGAAAATCAATAGAATTATGATGAAGCACACTTAAAGCAGGAAACAAACTTGGAGTCCATGTAAAGCTGATCAGGAGCTGTGTCTTCTGGTATTAAATTTACTTTCTGTGACCAGGCTCTTTGAGCACTTTTCACTGCTCATATCCGATTCCAGTACCATTCCAGCACTCTTGCACTTTTTTAAATGAACCAACATGACAGTTAATTTAATACAGCAGTCAGACAGCATAGTAAATTTACTTTTAATGGATTTCGAACAACTTAATTGGATTTCCCCTTGTATAAATGCACTTTTATTCAGCAAGAAAAGGGCTAACGTCTAGAATGACCAGATTTTATTTTTCAATATGTTGAGCCACACTCTATGCTTCCATTTTAGTTGTCAGATGCTCCTGAATGAGAATACAAGTCTATATTAATAAAAAAAAGACTTTGATGAATATGCAAAGTCTAGTAACAACCGACAGTTTTTCGTACATACGATCAAATTTTATTTGAGCACATCCAAACATTGCGACGTGCCAGTTAAAAACAGAAATGACTTCATCTGCTGTGAGGCTGTTTAATTATTTGTTCTTCTTTTCAGCTTGCTGCCTTGAAACAGATGCCAGATTTCCAACACTGATGGACTGACATGTGCAAGTACATCATGAGTAAGAGCCATGTGAATACAGTTTCAAATGTGCCTCAGCTCTGCCCTTAGAAAACAAATGTGAATAGAATGCATGACCCACCCTACCGTTGGCCTCGTCTGTCTATTTGGGACAAAAAAAAAAAACCCCAAAACAATTGCATATGGGCTCCTCAAACTGCTGCCATTGAAATGACTTTCAATCACTATCAACACAGAGAGGATGGGAAACGCCAATCTAAATGCAAAAATCCTGTGGTTTTTCCACATCATCGTACATTCTAATCCAGGTAACTGGTAGTTTGTCATCACCCAAACAAAATATCACATGCAGCCTATGGAAATTAATTTGTGTTAGATGCTACTAAGAAAGCAGTGATGGGCATTGACTGATTTTCCATGAGAGGAGGTTATTCCATTACTATACTCCCAGCCTGTGCTGGAATTGAAACAATGTTCTTCATTATGAGCCACCACTACCGCCAGTCCTTTTTTGATGTAGGTCATTTAAACACTGGGTTTGACGATATGTAATGCAGTTGCTTTCCAAATGCACAGATGTGACAGAGAAAAGCATCTGTATGATCTCATTAGAGCTACCATTACATTTGTACTGTATTAAGAGATTGCTAAGGGAGCTAAAACCAATTCCAAAAGGTTTTTCCAATATTACAACAGCAAGAGAACATTCAAAGAGGAGATTAAATGTTTAAGAGATACAAATGGCAAAATCGTAGATGAAGAAAAATAAATGGGAAATATATTAAATGATTACTTTTCAGAAGTTTTTACGAAGGAAGATACTGACAACATGCCCCACATGTCATCCAGTTCCTATCCAGTTTTAAATAACTTTAGCATAACTGAGGCAGAAGTGTTAAAGGGACTAGGAGCTCTTAAAATAAACAAATCCCCTGGGCTGGATGAGATCCTCCCAGTAGTAGTCAAAGAAATGAAAGAAGTAATTTACAAACCGCTAACCAAGATCATGCAGCAGTCTCTTGACAAAGGGGTGGTACTGACAGACTGGAAAATTGCAAACGTAATACCGATCCACAAAAAGGGAAACAAAACTGAACCAGGTAACTACAGACCAGTAAGCCTGACTTCTATTATATGCAAACTTATGGAAACTATAATAAGATCCAAAATGGAAAATTACCTATATGGTAACAGGGTCCTGGGAGAGAGTCAACGTGGTTTTACAAACGTTTTACAACGTGTCTAACTAACTTGCTTGATTTTTTTGAGGATGCAACATCGATAATGGATAATTGCAAAGCATATGACATGGTTTATTTAGATTTCCAGAAAGCTTTTGACAAAGTCCCGCACAAAAGATTAATTCTCAAACTGAACGCAGTTGGGATTCAAGGAAACGCATGTACATGGATTAGGGAGTGGTTAACATGTAGAAAACAGAAAGTACTGATTAGAGGAAAAACCTCAGAATGGAGTGTGGTAACCAGTGGTGTACCACAGGGATCAATATTAGGTCCTCTGCTATTCCTAATCTACATTAATGATTTAGATTCTGATATAGTAAGCAAACTTGTTAAATTTACAGATGACACAAAAGTAGGAGTGGCAAACACTGTTGTAGCAGCAAAGGTCATTCAAAATGATCTAGACAAGATTCAGAACTGGGCAGACACATGGTAAATGACATTTAATAGAGAAAAGTGTAAGGTACTGCACGCAGGAAATAAAAATGTACATTATAAATATCATATGGGAGATACTGAAATTGGAGAAGGAATCTATGAAAAAGACCTAGGAGTTTTTGTTGACTCAGAAATGCCTTCATCTAGACAATGTGGTGAAGCTGTAAAAAAGGCTAACAAGATGCTCGGATACATTATGAAAGTGTTGAATTTAAATCAAGGGAAGTAATGTTAAAACTGTACATTGCACTATTAAGACCTCATCTTGAATATTGTGTGCAGTTCTGGACAACTCGCTATAAAAAAGATATTGCTGCTCTAGAAAGAGTGCAAAGAAGAGCGACCAGAATTACTCCGGGCTTAAAAGGCATGTCATATGCAGACAGGAAAAAGAATTGAATCTGTTCAGTCTTGAACAAAGAAGACTACGTGGCGACCTAATTCGAGCATTCAAAATTCTAAAAGGTATTGACAGTGTCGACCCAAGGGAGTTTTTCAGCCTGAAAAAAGAAACAAGGACCAGGGGTCACAAATAGAGATTAGACAAAGGGGCATTCAGAACAGAAAATAGGAAGCATTTTTTTACACAGAGAATTGTGATGGTCTGGAATCAACTCCCCAGTAATGTTGTTGAAGCTGACACCCTGGGATCCTTCAAGAAGCTGCTTGATGAGAGTCTGGGATCAATAAGCTACTAACAGCCAAACGAGCAAGATGGGCCGAATGGCCTCCTCTCGTTTGTAGACTTTCTTATGTTCTTATGTTCTTATGCCACCAAATTTGTAATTTGCACTCACAAGAAGAGTGCAAGCATTGTATACAAGATGCTATTGATGTATTTATGTATTGGTTTGTTTAAATAAAAGGGGTTTGTGGTTTCGAGATTTTTAGTTTGCTGTTTGTCATTACATTAATTATTATCAGTTGCATAAATTTTGTTCTTGACTGCCATGACATATCTTGACTGCAACCTTTTTGCTTCTTGTTATGGCCTTGTGAGTTCCCTCACAAGGCCGTGTGATCTAACATTTGGCAACTCAGAAGTATTTTTTGTTTTCAACAGCAAAGTCTTCTTTTTCACTAAACTCTGGACTAACCAACAATGGAGAAGTTATGCATCTGGCATTACCCAGGCATTTCATTCACTGTAACTAATAGTAAGGCACAAGGAAATAATTTAAAAAATGATAACAACCTATTTTATACTTCAGACACTGTTGAGCTTGCATGACACTACTTCTGCACATATAAACAAATCAAAACCCCACAGAAGCACTTATTTACTGGGAGTTTTACATATGGTGTCAATTTTCATTTTTACAAAACTGCTCATTGGTGCAAAACTGCTCATTGTACAGTTACTGTATCCTCAAAACCACATTGCTCCATGCTGTTCAGCAGCAGTGTTTCACAATTATTTTTTAAATAACATTTTTCATCAATGCATTATCCTTTTATCAATGATCAAAAGTATTTTCGCCATAGCTATGAATCAGAACTGCACATGACTCTATCTACCTACAAGCTGGAGCTAAAGAGAACACTAAAGCTGTCAACATAACCCCAAAACAATTTCACCATTGCCAGAAATCCCATTTTCTAATTTACACCTCAAAAATCATATTAGACCAAATTGGGGCCAATCACAACTATCCACTTTTCTCTTTATGAGAATTATGGTTAAAGACATTATAAGACTGTCACAAAGAAGGCCGGAGTGGGTGGTGTCAGACCAGAGCCAGGAAATGAGCAACAGAGAGAGAGATGGAGTTTGGTGGAGCTGAGCGAATGCTTTCAACCGAGTGGGTGAAAACATGCAGCTTTTGTACAGCTGTACCGTGACTCGATTGCTAATCAATCATTCAGTTCAATACAACTGCACATGAGTGAATAAAGAGCAATTCCTCGTGCTCACATATTATTACGTTTTACTTGCACGTGAAGTGCTGTGCAATCCTCGTGCCTAAATACAAATATAAATTTTAAACACTCGTGTTACACAGACCCGTTTATATCCTGTGTTCCAGTGACTATACACCAACATTAAAACACAACACATGGGGCGGGCACTTTGTCACATATAACCTCCCCCCACCCCCACCCCCCCCACACAAAGCACACATGGCCTCAATGGCCATCTCCCCCCTTAAAATCCCAAAAGTACATAATTAAAGCAGACCAGAGAGCATCTTCCCTCACATAATACTGTAGCACAGAATCATTTCCGATGCATTAGGAGTGTTTCTACTCCTCAAAATTCTTTGGTGTGTACCAGTAAGCCATAACTAACACAGAATTCCCGGAAACAGACAAACAGTATACATATTTTCAGTCCAACCCAATATGCAATCTTCGTCTCTTCAAACGAAACAGGCGCTTGCACATTCCGGAGAACCAATCGCCAGCTTTCACCAGCATCACATCCCTCTGGATCAATAACTGTCCAATAGCATTTTCTTTCTTGTTTTTATGCTTCCAGTAATCCAAGGCAAGGTCCAATGAGTAATACATGCAGCATCCTGCCAATTAATTAAAAACACCTCTAGATTGAATCCAAACAGAGGGTTGTGTGAACAAATATGTTTTTAATTAAAAAAAAAAAAAAGTGATACAGCAGTACATTTCAATATGTACCAGGCTATGAGCTGCTATCCTAGTTTCCATTTGCATGTATAACATCACTGAGGTAGTACTGATGTTAGCACTTGATCTTACAGTAAATGGTTTCATAGTTTTTAATAATACCTGTAATATCGCCTTGTGACCCCAGGTGTTAAATAATAGATTTTATTTTGTCCAGTTTACTGTACTAAGTATTGTGTCCCCAGAGTTCCAAAAAAGTTTAACAGTAGGTGCTTTATCCTTCTGTCCTGTGTGCATATTTGTGTCTTCAGCAAGCGACTATAGGAAGTCAGTATTTCCCATTGACAAAATTGATAAATGGCTGTCTTTACACATTCAAATAAAAGTCTCAAAAATCTACATTGCATAATTGAAAAAACGGCGCTCATTTGCTCATCTCACTAATAAACGCATCCATTTTTCTATTATGGTTAGTTAATGCTCCGTTATTGCTTAATCTATTGCATGTATAACAATTACACATCATGAATCATACGATTTACAGTTAATAATCAAATGGTGAATGTTCATAACTGTAGAGCTTGCCTGTACAAAACGTAATTCAGAATGGTGCAACAGAAGAAAAAACACTTATGAGTGAAAGACAATAATATGTCTTTCATATGTAAATAGATTTATGGGTGCAGTGTAATCCATAGTAAAAATAAAAGTTCTAGGAGAGTATGTTATTTTACAGTACAAGAGACGTGTTTATTATGGTGTAACAGGCTGTTGGCTTGTAGGTGCGTGCATTTGCTACTGAGTGACAGGCAGGAGATCGAGATGGAGGCTGAAGTTGACATGCCATACAAGCGCGAAAGGTTTATTTACATGTACACACACAGTGAGAACAGCTCACCTGACACTACCAACAATGACAGCGCACAGAGGACATACGGCCAGCGTACAAAATGCAAAACAAAGACAGTAAAAAAAAACTATCAAAATAAAGGTTCCGTAAAAATGGCGTGTGCTACTCCCTAAGGCATGGAGGTCTCGCTTTATACACCGGGCTCACTATACAGTAGTGAGACCCCGACTAGTACAAGCAGGGCCATTGACGGTTTCGCTTTCTTTATCTTCTGATCCCAGGTCACTGTCATGATGATCAGGATTACACAGCAAGGTCTCCATGTCTGGGTAGTGTGGAAGATATTCAGCCCGTTGTCCTTGGCGTTGCAGCAGCCCTGAGGTGAATAAATGGGGCCTCTTTCTATCTGACGCCCCACTGGAATACACCTAACTGCTGATTATCCACAGCTGGCAATCACACACAGCAAGCAGGCTATCCCAAAAGCATCAGGTACTTCATTAATTATTTACAACAAACACAAACTATTTACAACATACATCCACACAAAAACCACTCTTCGTGTGCAGGGCTCGTGCCCTGCTACATGTGGTATACAGACTTCAGAGGGATTTCTAGTCTATACAAGGCAATGAATGTGTCTCTAGATTTGTGACGTAAACTGTAATGACAAGTCAACTCCAAACCTCAACTGTTGGTATTGAAGTTTAATTACTCACCCCTGTTCTTTCACATATTTAGTACAGGATACTGCTATAGTTCTCAGAGCAAAACACTTTTAAGTAGAATTCTCTTTTACTCAGCCATTTCTGTTGAGCTAGCTGTATAAAACCCATATGCCCCTTTTATTACTGTAGTTAATGACGCACTACAGTGGGTACAGCTATGCATGTACAGTATATCACCTCTACTAATAGGAATGAAAACAATATCCGTGTCTTCATAGTTCTGGGACAAATATGCAACCAAACATTTATTGGAATTACATTATTAATGTTATCAAATATTAAACTTTTGTACACCTCTTGGCCAGCTGGGTTTATCTGTAATGTCCTTACAGAAGGCTGTAAAAAATTACATTTTACTCTGCAGAAAAATGACAAATTCATGTTCCTCCAACACTTATCTACCAGTAAAAAAAAAAAAAAAAGCATATACTATTATTAAATAAAATTCCAGATTAAAATGATTTGGCTTCATTTGAAAGAGTTACACAGTTTTTTTAAAATTATTTTTAACTAAGATTTACTGGCCAGGGTTATAAGCCTGGGGTGTTCTGTCCCTCTACAGTTCCCAATTTGTTCAGCGCCCCAAGGTATTCTTTTTATTAGCATCTGGCCATGCATTACAAAGCATAAAACCAAACAGCCATTGTCCAAAATGACTTTTTTGTCTGTATAAAATAAACAGAACAAAAGCAAAATGCCTTCATTACATTTTTTAAATACTTGCAGTGACAGATTGTAGGTAGAGGACACAGCTATGGGTGGGTTTATGGGATGGGACCCCCTCGCACCAAAGAAGAGCCTGGCTTGGTGAATGGAATAGACAAAAGGGGTAGCCATGGTTCTCCCATGTGAGCCAGCAAAGACCAGAATGGGAAGAGCCCATCCCTTGTCATATGCATCAAAACACATTGATGTGCAGTCAGTGAGGCAGAGCCATGTGTGGTCAATTATCACACCCCAGTAAGCAGAGCTCTGGTGCCAGCTTCCTGGGAGAACTGAAGCTTCCCACTGCTTGGCTCTGACCAGTACAAAAAGAAGAAAAAGAAACAAAAGCTAGATGTTTGGAAACAAAGAGCATTCTCTGATAAATTGTGTTTATGTTATTACCCTATGGTATTATCTTACTTCATATTTATATGGTTTACGTAAGAGGCTGCATCAGGAATAGCTTAAAGTTTCTGATAAATTACTTAGAATAATAAGAAATCATTACATTTAAGAATTCTTCCATAACTCACATCATCTGGAAACTTGTTCTTTAAAATTGCACTGAGCATACAGTACAGGTTGATAGTGAATAAGATGGGATTTGCACAGTAACTCTTAATTGTAAACTTGGCAGCTCCTTATGTTGAATTTCTTTACACAGGATTGAATGAATCTTAACAATAGGAGGAGAACAAAGGAAGGGCATGTAAGATATTCAGTGAGTGTGAAGATAAACTGCAGCTGCAGGAAGTCGGGAACATTTAAGGGTGAGAGTTCCACTGCTGCTTTATACAACAGTGAATTAGTGCATCTTCATTGGGAAATACCCTACGCAACTCTTAAAGGGTATGAATGTGCATTTCCAATTATAAAGAGCGCTTGTAGCATATCTACATTGAAATCTTTATGCAAATTAGGCACTGGTTATGAAATATTCAGCCCTTTGTGCATGCATTCTGCTCTGCTTGAGCGTGTATTCTTCCCGTCAAGGGAAACAGGGTCAACACCCTTACTCCTCTTCAGAGTAATGTGTGTCTCCTCCTGTAACAATAAAGGAATGATCTTCTTCTAATACCTACTGTAGTTCATTATTAACACCCATAATCAGCTTTTGTTGAAATTGGCCATACCTTCGCATGAAACAGGATTTATTATCGGAATTTGGCCCCCTACACTTTGGCAATTGCAGATTTGAAATTGGCAGTTACTCCTTTTGTTTCAACTGCCAAGCAACATGCTGCACTGAAAGAAATTAACCAGCTAGTGGAGTAGTAATCTTCTTGCTGATCAAGTCAATTGACACCATGAAAGCACAAATCAGGACAATGTTAAACAGGGTGGTTTCTCTGAAAGAGTTCCAGGTATTTATTTTTTTCATTTTTATTTTATTTTTTGTTCCTTTGTATTGCCTTCACATGTAGAAAATCCTAATAGAATATTAAAGAGTTAAGGTTCAATTAGTGGCTCTCTAATTCTAGTTTGTTAGTCAATGTGGATGACGAAAGTACAGATTTTTATTTCCTCAGGCTTTGCCAGGCTGCTTCTTAGTATCTGTTGAGGGATAATGGAATATTTATGGCATTTATATCTACTGTAGGCCAGATATCATGAACTGAGAAACCTGTGTTATCTTTTTGAAATCCATAACATTGTAAAATGATTTATCATTCTTTGTGAACCATTTAGAAAGACGCAGGAACTTCTGAGCAACAATCAGCCCATCAAATTAAAAATAATAATAGTCAAACGACATGGGATTCAAGAACTTTCTCACTTCTGAGATTCCCTATATGGCATCAATACAGCTCTGATGTTTGTCGTTGCGTACACTGTTAACCCAAGATCCATGTGCAGTAAACAGTTAATATACATTGGCTTAAGTGATAGGCAGCTTCATCAACATGGTAACCACATGTATACGGGTTGTTTTGCACTGTGTAATGAGCAGAGACCTCTCAGAAGTATTCTGGACCTTCACACATCCACAGTCAGTTGTAGTACAAAGCTCATTCATGCATAACTTCAAACAATCACAAAATACTATGATAAATGGCTCCCTAGTTTCATAACAAAGTTTCTAATTAGTACAACTAAAAACGCTTTATAACAAAACAAATACTGTAGCAGCAACCCAGTGTGCATTTCTAAGCTAATTTTAAGACACACTGTTATAGATTATCTGAGAAATGTAGCTCTGCTTTAATGGTTTATATTGCCAAACTAATGGTAGAAATTTTAGTCCTGGACAAGAGACAAAAAGATCCTAAAAGGACAGTGTCAGCATCACACGTTGCCAAACAGTTGTTAACTGATCTCTCCCATTAACACATTGTTCTCTATTTTGCACTAATCTTACCCATGGGGTAACTCCCTCCAAGCTTTGCATAAAGCCTTAACAAAGCCACTGTAGAACAGGGCCGGTTTTAACATCTGGGGAACCAGGAGAAATGTTTTCCTGATAAAACCAACTTTAATATTAAAACATGAGATTTGGGGGGATTTGTAAAATGCATGATGAAATGTGTTCCCTGTTAGAACGTGAACAGACATAAACTCTTTTGAGAAAAGTTGCATTTTAAAAGGGTGGTTGATGGCACTAGCAAGCTATAAAATTAAAATCGTTCTCTGGTTAAATGGCCACCCACGTTAGCCAGATGGTACCCAAAGTGAGGCAGGTTTATAGAAAAGATGAAAGATATCTGAACAGTATGTTTCAATTATTTTATTTATGTGTGTGGTAATGGTGTAGCTGGCTTTCTAATTTGAAAACTGCAAAGATGTCATTCCCCTACTGATTGCTGGAGAGAATAATTTAGAACATGCCTTGGTTATCCTTAAACAGATACCTAATTATTAGAGTTTACTGGGTCACAGCAGAAACCATTAAAACAAGATTTGATCATTACAAAATCAGTTATTATTTTTTCTACTGGAACCAATTAGACACCCCACAAGATATATAAAAATGACAGATTTCAAAGCTTTTTTAAAGCAGAACACCAGAGTTGTTTTCTCCTTTTTCAATCGTCATTTTTGGGTCCAAAACAGTAGTACACAACAGCCTTTAAAGACCTAATTAGCATCAGACAGGCTTTAGTACAAATCACCCGAAAACAAAAAGTCAGCTACATGGAGATGAGGTGGGTCATGAGGGAGCCCCTTGGATGACCTCCCAAGCACAGCCCTGATCATCCACGTCTTAAAGAAATGAGCGACTCAAGTCAAAAGGGATTTTATACTCTGCTTCCAATGTACCAGCCACTCTTTAGCAGAGTCACTTTCAATTAAACGACAATAACAAAGTCAGGCAAAACAAAAGAGAGACAAAGAGAGGTTGTTAGCATCCTAAAGAGATAAACTGTGATTATACCCTCTGGCGCAATCGCTTTTATGCCACATTCCTACAATGAGGTGTTAAAAATGAATGCTAATTTAATAAACTTTCATCTTCACTGGATGTTTCACAGGCGCTTCAGTGTTGCTGACCCCCCCAGATCCTTTCAGTCCTATTAAAGTCTATCTGATGGGAGGCTGTCAAAGGCGTTTCTGAAAGGCTTTTGGTTAATTATCACACTATATAATTAGTTTGCTGTGAAACACTGCTGTGCATTTAAAAGCATTAACTCGTTCACTGCCCACCATCCTAAATGCCTATTCCAGAGAATGCCAAAGTAATGGTGAAGAAGACATGAAACAAAATTAACTAGATACCAATATCTCAATGTTATACAGTAGGGTTCAGGGCTGGCATAACATTGTAAATTCTAATGGTTTTACAAAATAGCTGTCGTATTTTGATTGAAATCTTTTAAAGTACAATGCATGCTAAAAATGGTGGTGGTGGGGGGGGGGGATTTATTATTCAGACTAGACCTCTAACAGATTGCTTATTTCTTTAACACAGTGACCCATGTTATACAGGCAGTGGAATGCCTTTCTCTAGGAATAATCAGTTGATGATGAGTTATTTAGTATGACACTTAAAATAGCTATCAGGCAAACTTGTTTTGTCGCTTTCCTGGTTATATTATGGCCATGTCAGAAAAGGAACCCATTGATGGAAATCAATAGAAAGCAAAGTCAAAATATGAAAGTCACAAACAATGTGTCATTCTTTTGTGTGGGTATAACAGCTCTATATCTGCCCATGTTTTTGGTACAGAATGTTGCTTTTGTGTTGTGCCAACATTGCCCGGGTTACCCTTGGCAGGTGGTTCAGTAGATCAGCTGCCAAGTGCTGTCTTTTGCCAAAATTCTCTATTTGGTTTTATATCCCCACCTGCATCATTCAACAAAACAAAAAAAAACATTTATTTATTATTATTATTATTATTATTATTATTATTATTATTATTATTATTATTATTATTATTATTATTATTATTATTATTTAGATAGGAAGTTGAATTGTTCCATTTAAATGTTGAAACATAGAGTTGGTCTTTATAAAATACAAATATTTCATTATCTCCCACTAGTGGAGGAAATGTACAGTAATAAGTCCTTTACATGTCATCCAAATTATTATGCCGGTCGGTGGCAGCAAATAACTAATTATTATAAAAGATTTAAAAAAAAAAAAAAAAAAAACATAAAAGATTTTTCCTGTGAGATTTGTAAATATATTATTATACGTATATATATATATATAAATATATATATAATATATATAATATACGGTCCCAATTCAAATATATATAATTATAACATAATCATAACATGGCCGGGCCAGGGTTAATTATAGTTATTTTTGTTATTGTTTCATTAGTATTTATTTAATTATCACCTGCACCTGGCTATTGCAAATTAGAGCCAGGTGCAGGGTATTTAAAGAAAGCAGCCAGTCTGCATAGGGAGACTGCTGTGTGAAGAAGCCCGACCGTGCATGTGTGTACAGCCATAATTAAAAAGACAGGTAGTGTAAAAAAACTTTGGTTCTGTGTGTAATTGTGTGTTTGTTTAGTTTTATACCGGTAAACAGTTTAGCTGTCCGGTTTATAGTTTAGGTTCCAGTGTGTTTTAGTTATTGCTTGAGTAGAGTCAGGTGTTTGTTTTCGGTTTGTTTGTTTATATTCTGGTTTATTAAAAATAGCATGTAAGCGCTTTGAAAACTTAATTTCTCTGTGTCCTGGGTTACTTTTAAAGGGGCAACGAACCGTGGAGAGGAAGCTCCGGTTTACAACACATGTACACACACACACCATGTGCTGGATGTCTTAACAGAAAAACAACAGATCTACAAGAAAAAATATCTTGATAATATACAAGATAAAATGCAATGAGTTGATATGTTCTATTCGCTTTTGCCAATATATGTATTCCCCATCTGTACATCTGAGCATCAACTGCTGATGTGGGAGTTCCACCATCACTTTATGATTAGAAAGTGTAGTGTATGTAATGCTTAATAAGATTGTGTTAAACTGCATACACACTTTCTTTTTTACCTGACATGTACATTATCAAACTCTCAGTATATGCTAAATCAAAGGAAATGTTCAGGCAATGATTGACCCCCAATCCCTCTTGACCCCCACATACAGTAAATGATAAAATATGTAGCCTATATTGTCAATAAACCTGCATACTGTGGCTAACCACACTGTCTCCAAAGTTATTTCTGAGACTAGCTGTGAAATATGGGTCTCAGATCTAGAGTTGCACAACATTAAACAACATTTATATGTTGTTGTCACGAAAGCCTGCCACAGTAATAGGATGCTGCCAAACAACTGTATAAAGTACAGTCGTAATGAAAAAACAGAGTCCGAGTTTTTGGAGGAAGGCCAGTGTTACCAAGAAACTGATTTTCATGCAAACTGTCATTCTCACATACGATACGCTCAATAAGCAACTACTGGAAACAACTAATAAGATGTTATCTTGCAGTAACTTGGAACATCAAACTTTATCACCTATGCATGCTATCACCACAAAAAAATCTACTAACAAACACAGCAGCTTACTTTAAAAAAAAAAAAATTACAGCAGTGTAGTGTAGCCTGTTAGTTAAATGTGGCCAAGTCCAAAAGATCCATCGCCAGCTGGACTGGACTCTCTGTCAACCACAAACCATCTATGAAGTAGGAACAGGAGGCACCTTTGAGACAAGAATGGTTAGAAAAAGCATTTGAAACAGAATGGTAACTGGAAAAGGAGTCCTAATCCAGGAATCTGTGTCTAGTGTACAATACTATGATTGTTATTTTGTGAAATACAGAAGCAACCTCCTGAGTACTAGGTCATCATGAGTAAAGGACACAGAGGAGGGACATGCTGGAGGAAACAACTCCACTTTAAAGTAAAACAGTATTTAAATCCTTGTGATTTATTTCTAGGAGTTTTCTGAATTCAAATGAGCCACCAGAACTTATTAAACACAAAATTGAGCATAATGAACCCAATAATAATTCTTCCTTTTCTAATTGAATGAACCAGATTGCTACAAATTATTGCTGCTTGAGTGAAGTTCAGCATTTGGCCTGCTGCAAGATCAGTAAGATAATCTCCTGCTTTTGGCAGCCCTCCCACTGCTTATCAGGCTCCGCTTAATGGTGCACATGAATGAATGTAAAATGCAACCCTCTCAGAGTAACCCTGCAGAACCTGAAACTGGTGTGCCACAGTGCCTGAGGTAAATCTGTTTTGAGGAATATTTTTGCAAAGCCAAGTGCGCCAAATTTCTGTCAATTCTGGCTGGATGTGCACTGAGCCTTCAAATGTTTCATGGACATGGTTTAGTGCCTATTCTCAGTTCAAACAAAAATCCCTTTTAAATGTATCTGTAAGCTTGGTGATAATTTGGTCTCTTCTTCTTCTTCTTCTTCTTCTTCTTCTTCTTCTTCTTCTTCTTCTTCTTCTTCTTCTTCTTCTTCTTCTTCTTATTATTATTATTATTATATACATGGTAAATGATAATGTTCAGTGTTTTACAGTCTTATTATACATGGTGGTGGCACAAGACCTGTGAATAATAAGATTAGGTGGAGGCGCAAAACCCCTGTTAAATAAGATAAAATAAGATAGTAAGGTTGATGATAAAACTGCTAACCTCCATTTTTTAAAACAAACACTTCCACCAGTGTTAAAGTTTTATCCACAGGGACAGGCACAGGGAAGACCAGAATGATACAATATACAAATGAATAAAACAACAGCAGTCCAAAACAATTGTATAAACAGCAAACATTATTCAATAAACATACTTTAAAAAACACATGTCTTACAAAACGACAAAAATCAGCTAAAATAACAGACCACTACACATACATAATATTAGAAATGTTAAACAGAACTACAAGATGTGCAATTATAGTGGATTTGAAAGAGGAAGAGCCCCAGCAGTGCAGAGGTATCAATATCAAAGCCATGCAGCACACAATTCATTATAAAATCAACACACTGCTGGCATGCTGTTCTTCTTTTACAGGATACCACATGTATGCAGGCAACATGGCGATTAAACAGCATAATTAGAGATTTCAGTGATCATAAAACAACCTACACAAAAAAATAATAATAGATAGGACAACTTATCACCTTCTGTTGAGATGTCACAAGGTTATCCATTCTCTGTAGTGATTTTACAGTCAATGGGTGTCAATGGGTGTACGTCAAGTCATTTTAAATTAAATTGTCTTGCTTTGCAGTGGATGATGGATGTTCTCCCACATTTATTAGTGGCTGACTCTTCTCCAGGGACCGCTACCAACAGAGGTGGATGCCTGTGTAACTTTTTTTTTACTGAAACTATCTGTGTTGTGTTTAACCCCCCCCCCCCCCCCCCCCCCCCATATGCTGCAAGTTACCACAGTGCCTAAATGTAGATGCAAAAATGTAGATTAAAAAAAAATCATCATCTATTTACAAATTAAAAGTGCTGCTAAAACATTATGTACCATAATAATTACATACATACATACATACATACATACATACATACATACATACATACATACATACATAAAAAATGCAATCATTAGTCATCAAATAGAAATGCTTCGCAGCTTCAGTCATTATAAGGGATATGTTCGAATCCAGGATGGGACTAAGTAGTAATTATTTGATTAGGAAATAAAGCCATAAAAAAACAGGAATACTGAATCTCAGTAAAGTATGCTTTACTTTTGAGGAAAAATAAATAATCCCCCAGTTCCAAATTTTGGTCCAGTACCAAATTAATATTTCCTGCTCAAAGCTGACTTTTGAATGATCAACATGAACACCCGAGTTCAAGGGGTAATGTAAATTGTATGCTGTATGCAATTTCAATATCAATTTTTTTTTTTTTTTACATATACTATCCTAGTGCTCATTGAAAACAAAGTTTGATGGGCTGTTCAGTTTAAACAAACAGATATGGTCCAACTACAGTGTAAACACTAAAACAGGCTATCAATGTACTATACTTCCATAGAATAGCAACAAAGCCAATCAACCAAAAAGACATACTGAAAAGTAAAACTAAAAACCACAAGGCCAATTGCCAACTAAAACTTGCCGTACATTTAACTTTTTGCATGTTCCAGGGAGTTATTACCTGAACCTCTTAAGTCTTTCAACTCCAGAAAAGAACAGGTGCTCAAACCTTAAACTAAGGGAAGGCAAAGACACTTTCTGGCTTGGAACTTGCTTTCAGGAGACTAGGTGTCAGAGTAGGTTATATAGTACACAAGGGGAGACTTTACGGTTCATACAGAAAACTAGGTCTCCCAGTATCCTGGAACCAGGTTTCAAGCCACTGCACCTGAAAAAATGGCTTTGTGTTCCCTCAGCTTAACACAAACGTGAAATGATAAGCTCAGAGCTAAGGAAACAACATTGTCTTTAATATAAAACTTTATACAGTAAATTCTGGCATTCTGAAAAAAAATATAGCGTTGAACGTCTCCACATGATGCTACAACTGTTTAAATACCACACCTGTAATGTTTTCTTTTCATTGTTAACATCCTGACAACTTTTTAAACTAAAACTTTAAAGTCTGTTTCAAAGCTCTTTTCAAATTGGCTGCTCTAGTGCACTAATAGTGTTATGATTATTGACCAGATTGTCAAACAGGTAACATAGAAATAATGATCCATGATGTAGTATGAAACTGAAAAGCCAGAGCACTTTTACGTTTTTTTTTTTTTTTTTTTTTTTTTTTTTTAATCGCTCTTCCTGCAGTGATTTAGAGGACAGATCTCAAACCCCAGTGCTCTAGTGTGGCCATTTAAAAAGTTGTCAGGATATTAACAATGAAAATGAAAGATCATTCTGTACTGCCAGTGGGGATGTATGACGCTATATTCGGAACCCAGCTACTTACTCTTTAAACAGACTTTTTAAAAATGTTTCTAAAATAACATGAGAAAAAGCATTGTTCTGTAAACACAGTAGGGCATTACGAGTGGTGGGGTGAGTCTAATGACTTTCTCCTGATCGGCTTTCCAGGACATCAGAATAAAACACCAAAACAAGCACAGGAGGCAACAACAGTATGCAAGGAAAGTGATACAAGTCACAGTGTATTCTTTACTGTTTAAGGTCTCTTTCCAGCACTGTTTACATGGATTTCAGTATTTGTAATTACAAAACTTATCAGACCAGTCTTAATCCCTATTTGGGTCAACAAGCTATTAGGCCTCTTGTCGACAGGGATTAAACAGGCCCTGTTTTGGTGACTTTCCAAAAAGTCGTTAGAGGGCCTGGTGATATTTTTTTTTTTAAACACTTCATACAAAGTTAGCTCTCTCTGAAAACTCAAATACAGTGCTTTACTTCTGACAATTATCACACCTATTTGGATAACCATACAAACACATCAATGTGAATGAAGTGTGTTTCAGAATAAAGTATAAATGATGTACAATTTCAATCTGTAATTAAACACAAAAGGGATAAACAAATTGACAGCCATTACAGTGGCAATGACTTTTAAATAGGCCAGCTCAGAACTAAAGATGTCTTCCCTCAGCAGTCAAACAAATTATTAACTCCTCACATTACCATACTAAAACCTGGTTAATATTTGACACATGCAGGATATTTTAACCACTTGTCCTCCGTAATCTCCACACCTATTTATGAACTGCATAATTAATAGAATAATCATTTTATACAATTAAATATAAAATTATCTAGACTCAAGCATTCAAATTTCCACAATTATCTTCACAGAATTCCCTCTTTCCTCTGAAGGATTCAAACTAGTGTCTGTGCAGAGAGATGGTGCTGGAGCCTCTGCAGACTGCTTAACAGCCACTGGATCAGCTGTGGCTGCTGCTTAACTTTTATAAATAAACAGTAAAAAAATGTTTTTAATGTGGAAGATAAGTAAGCCTGTGTATGAGAGAATGATATAATATACATGTGTCACTAAATGTGTGAGATAAGATATATAATGTGCAGTGGAGGACTATTTCTCAAATAAGCATTCAGCGCTTAGGATTCAAATAACGCTCAACAAAATGGTCTGTTGACGCATTCAATTCCAAATATATGCCCACAGCTGTGATACAAAACTGGCAAGATGCAATGGGATTTTACTGCACTGGAACTCTAATTTAACACAAAAAATGCAATGTACAAACAAAAAAATATATAGAAACTAACAGATCCAAACAGAATTCAAAGCATGTATTATTATATAATTTAATAAAACAGATCATTTTGAGCTTCATCCGCTGCTGCATTTTTTCTCCTTTACTTAGATGATTCATAAAAGAGGGCTATGAACTCAGCTGCAAGCCACTGACTTTGTGAGATGCTCTAGCAATGAGCTACTCAAGCACTGCTAAGAAGGATTTCTGGAATTGGCTTGTTCATTAAACCTGTAAAAACACAGCCTAACTAAAGAAGAACAAAACCTGCTGCTTGTGGCTTCTCACATGTGATAAGCTGCCTCTCTGCCTATAAAAAGGCTAGCTTTATCATAGTTCTTCACACTCTACCAGGATTGATGAGACCAATATTATATTCCTGTCGTAAACATCCTCAAGCTGGGCAAACCCAATAAAAAGCAACATCAGTGATTAGACTCCCTACATAAGAACATAAGAACATAAGAACATAAGAACATAAGAAAGTTTACAAACGAGAGGAGGCCATTCGGCCCATCTTGCTCGTTTGGTTGTTAGTAGCTTATTGATCCCAAAATCTCATCAAGCAGCTTCTTGAAGGATCCCAGGGTGTCAGCTTCAACAACATTACTGGGGAGTTAATGTCATAATGTCAGAGCTTACCAGCCCCAATTCAGCAGTAACTCAGAGCATTTTCTGATGAATTAAAAGAACATTGCACCACAGCTAAGTAGCAGCTGACATTTGAATAAACAATCCAGCATCCTAGAGATGCTTTATGAGGCGCACAGCTAGTAGTTTGAAAGTAGCAGCGTGGAAGTGATGGGAGATATTTGTATGCATTTCAGCAGCTAGGAATGGTTGCAGGCATATCCAGTCAAAAATACTGTCTCTGTCCCCATATTGGAAAACGTTGATTGGTTCTTGAATTGCACTCGACAAGGCTTTACTCAGAGAGACCAGACACTAAGAAATATGATGGACTTTGCACCATCCTTTTAATTAGTAAATAATACTGTATGGAATATCAATACTAGCCCCATCTGCAAAGGCTAGATCAAAACTCAATCAAGAGATTATGGGAATGCAAGTTCTAGATCTCTACTGTGAATAGTTAGCTCTGTGATGGTACTAGTGGTTGCAGTTCCAGAGGAGACTAGGATACTATTGCAGATTCCTCACTGCCAACCACAAGACTGGCTGCTGAATAAAGCTGTCAGACAGAGGCTGTGAGGCAGCCAAAGGTTACTCCAGTCTTACCTTCCCCATATACATTACAGAAAAGCAGCACAAATGACAAATATATATATATATATATATATATATATATATATATATATATTATATATATATATATATATATATATATATAATATACACACACACACACACACACACACACAATTTTTAAATAGATAAAAGGACCATAACTTGTACTAACAAAGTGTGTTCTTTTGCAATCTTCTGTCACCCATTTACAATCACCAGCTAAACCTGCAGACTCACTGTTTATTTCTTTCATATTCATCGGATAACCAATTTACTTGAAATCAGAAGCATAATTTATAAATTGTAAAAATGTAGGGCAGAGGTGGTAAGCCCAGACTGATCTGAGACAGTGCAATTTGTTCAACACCTGAGACGGCTCAACTTCATGCAGAGATTACTTTGACAGGGTGAAGGGACTCCTTGTGAGTCTGCACATGCTAAATGAGATCTGCAACAGCCTTTGACACCGTGCTTCCTTTAATAGAAGTCAGGCGTCCCTTTACTAACAGCAACCCACTATAATACTCCCATTTTGAGGGCTTGAAATTAGAACATAATGTCCCCAGTGTGATACAGAGAGTAACCTTGACGATGTTAACTGTGATCCATAACATAGCTTTTTCTTTCTTAGTTTGTTCATCAAAAATGTTTTTTTTTTTTTTTTTTGGGGGGGGGGGGTACATTTTATTTAAACTTTTTTTGCAATAAAGTGTAAAAGATTATGTTAAACCACATTTCCAAACAAATATGCATTGCTGTGTCATTAAGGTACAGCAAAGACACAATTCCCTGCTTCTTCTTCCCCAGTTTCAGTACCCATACTGGAGGCAGTTCACACGAAATGGCGAAACCCACTTTTATCCCAGTGGCAGGCCAACCTCTACCCTTGCAACCAATGTTAACTTACATAACTCAATGAGATTTGGCTAGCTCACTCAAAGCCGTCAAACAGGCTTTTTTCATTAGCAGCACAAGAAATTAAAACTAATTAAGCTCTGATAATATGAGAGGTTCTAAAGTGTAATAGCAATTTGTTGGAATTTGCCTGCTTACTGCAGAAGAGAGATTCTCAACTTTCAGCAGCCACTTGCAGCTTGATAAACAAAGTCTCAGTGATACTGTAACATGCTTAAACTATACACGCAATGGGATTACACCAGCACAGAGCTTTGATAAATATACACATGGGGTTACAAATCCTGTGTTTAAATTATTTTTAACAATGCATACATTAATTTATGGCCAGTTCATACACCCTTTTAAATGGTATAGAAATTCACTGGTCTGCCTTTGAAGAAGTAGGCTGTGATAAAATGATATGAGAGTAGGTGACAAGGTGACAACTCTTCACCTGACCTAACAATGCTGTACCTGCCTTTAAAAGTGCCACGTAAAGCGCTATGCAAGAGATATGTACTGAAATCATCCAGATCAGGCTTCAAGCCATTGTGGAGAATGCGATGAAGCTGTCTGTCAGTGAATTATAGCTATGGTGTTTAGTTGTGTTTCTTTATCAAACACATTTGTGTAGGTGTCTGTTAGATGGTGTATACAACAGCTGAGGTACCCCATCTTGATTTGTGTTCCCTTTTATCTTGCTTTGCGGCAAGGTTGGGACTGAATTAAAGCCAACTGCCCCCAGAGGACCCCACCCATCAAATCTTGCAACAGGAGCGTGGCCCAGTTCCAAGACCACTGTTGAGCAGGAATTTGAAATCAGGATCTCATGACTTACAAATTTCAGACAAGAAGGTGACACTGCTGTCTATTCTGCCATGACCCAAGTTGACTGATACAAAGCCCTTTAAGGGAAAATCAACCAAACATTATAAAGCCATCTCCTTGCAAGTTATAGTATGGACACTGTAGGAAAAACCTGTGATGTGTAGTAAACGTTACTTCCATCTAAACGGATTTACCATCTTATTGCTAGAAGAAAAAGAACCATTGCCTTCCAGACTGCCACTATAAGGGAAGTGCTAATCCATATTGAAACTGTGCCATGTGGTTTGGTTAATTCACATTTTAAAAGTATGTTGGTCTGAAGGAGTCAAACTCAGCAATGCAAGCTTGATGTGTCTCAGGTGCATTCTGTATAGTGTTTTCACAGCTGGGGCTGGAGGAGTGGTTCTCACTTCAAGGCAATGTAGAAGACCATGCTGCAAGTCTGAATGAAAGACTAGCCGTATAGCAATGCTTATACAGTATAGCGACTGCCTTGTTAGATACATCTAATAGTTCTTGAAATTAATAATATGCTAAACAAAGTTATTGTGATTTTGGTGGATTGATCATGTGATGGGCAGTCTGCATAAATATATATATTGTGAGCCAGCTCACAAGTTTACCACCAGGAGTCATTCATGGCAGGTTTGGTATGAGCCCACAGAGGTTGCCAGAAATGATCAGATGGACCTGTGGGCAGCATACATGCCTGCCATGATGTCAAGGAATTAACGGACCGACAGGCTGCAGGTGTGGTTAGGTAGGCAATTAGGGTTTGACTATTGTTAGACTATCATTGGCCTTAATTGGCCCACACCTGTAGCCTGTAACGGCCAAATGCCTGGCTGGTAAAAGGGAGCATGTGCCGCTAGTCTGTTGGGTTGTTTGTTTGGTTTGCCTGCCTGAGAACTTCTGAGGACTATCTACAATAAGATCGGAACGGGATAACGTGGTGGTCCTTTGCATCTGCAATTCCCTGTTCTCTGCAGGGGCTATGAGGAACGGCCTGTCCGCTGCTGAGATTCGCAAAGGGACTGGACTGCGGAATAAGGGTAGGAGAAGGGTTCCTAAAGAAGAAACCTAAAACCCAGGTGGAATTACCTATTCACCAACTGGACGGGGTTATTGGTCCGGTTGGTTTACATCAGCAATTTTGCTTTGGTGATTTGGTTTTTGTTTGAAACCTTGTTTGAACTGTTTATTTTCTTTTGGACATTGCAATATAAGAGCCAGCTGTATAGAATACTGGAATAAAGACTTGCTTTGTTTTGGAAACTACTGTCTGTTTTCTTCGTGTGCACCTACCCGCCCACAAGATATATATATATATATATATATATATATATATATATATATATATATATATATATATATATATATATATATATATTTTAATGTGAAGGACAATCACTACACGTGTTGATTACGCAGTATTTAGGTAGTGTAATTAGTGCACTGTATCATTCAGAAACTTAGTAAATTCTCATCATTTGCTCGTCCTTTTATCTAGCCGCAATAGAGAGTGTAGAGGCCTGGTGCACTTCTGGCACTTTGCTTTGTAGTGTACATTAGAACCACAGCTTTCAAAATACCCAACCCATTTCACTGCATTCTCCAGCAATCAGGAAATCACAAACCCAAGATGTATTCTCAAGGACTTGTACTTGCAACAGGAAAAGCCGGCAGTCATTGTGCAGTCCAAGAAACGACCTTTCAGCTAAAAAGTTAATGTTTTGCAATAAAACTGGAATAGAGACAAAAGTTTTACATACAGTGACTGTATACATTCTTTTATTTATTTTTAACTGCAAAACACTGACATAACAAAGTACCCAACATGTAAATTATCTTTTAAAAAAGCACACTAGAATGCTATTGCAAACACATTTTTAAAATGCAAGACAGGTCACTTTGTTCTCTCTAAATAAAATACGCAAGTTCAATAAATACAAATGTTACAAGTAATGAATAAACTGCATAGGCCCAGTGAGGGACCTACGACAGTGACATGCATCATTGTTTAGTGTCAGCCCATGACAGGCTACTGAGGCCAGCTTTCTCCTACGCTTTTCATTCTCTATAATCTGTGTCACTGGAATATTCCACAAATGCCTTACAGCTCAATCAGCCAGTCTGCCTCCCTGTATCTTTTCCCATAGCACACTTGGACAGGGAAAGCACTTCAGACCCAGGAACAGTCTGCGGTGGATGGGGGAGACCTGACATTCCACCACCAAGCTCCACTTTATAAGTGACGGCTCTATTGTGTTATCCACAGGGAACAGGTTCTTCCACCTCCATTTTTGTAGCATCACTTCTTCACCTCGTAATTGAGCTCCTGAGCTTTCTTCTGAACCCAGCCACTGGTGACTCATGAGCCACAAGAACTAACAAATCACATGGAGTATATTTATTTGGGTTTTTGGAGCATACAAGTTACAAATATCATATAATTTGCATACATTAACACACCTGAGGACTTCCCTAGATCTATGGTGCATTTGTAAAGGTATCAGTTCATATGGGGACTGTCTAATCTAAAGATATCTGGTAAAGCAAGATAAAGTAAAGGCATGAGTCAGTTAATATCCCTTACTAAATATTTTGGATCTTGGCAGGAAAAAAAATAAATACAGATTTAAGACTCACCTCTTTGCAGAAGGGAACACTTCAAGGTTTTACATTACATCTAGAGAACAGCTATGATGAAAATTACACAGGTCCTTTTTTTGGTTTACATTTTTAGATTTGCATCTCTGACCTACAGCACAGCTTTGAAATGGTATCACGGAGTGACAGAGTAAATAAACTGCATAAGGTGAGGTTTTCAATGAAACAGAGTGCATTGAATGATAAGATCAATAAATATAAATATAAATAAATGCAAACAGTCACCAAGTAATGTGTTTAATATTACACCAAAAGGCTTGGTAATACTATAATCCTCAACACATTGGAGGTTGTAAAAGGACAGGACACAGTTTCATGCTGAAGCATTAGAATGCTATTTCAGTTCACATCAACTCATCCAGGCATACACCTACATCTACCCATCTATCTGCTGATAGAAAAGATGACACAACCTTCATGGAAAATAAGACTGCATAAAAAATGCAGCCTTCTCTGATGATCTGAATGCTACTCTGTCATTTCCGTTAATTCGAGTATGCAAGCACGGTCACAAAAGTGACTGGATGTGTTTTGACAACTTGGTACACACCAATGCAGAATCAGAATCTTACCATTCAAACATACTGGGCTACTTTGTTTTTTTTTTTTTTTTTAAACAACTAGTGTCACATCAATCTATTTCCCACTGAAAATACAGGCTCTCTTTCATAGAAAAAATGTTGTCTGCTTCTGTGAGGGATCAGTTGTTCAACTTTCTTATGCATACTAACTAATACCATTAATATCAAAGTGCTAAAGAATATATTAGACATAACACTAAATCCACGCGGGGACATAATCAATATGAATTCATATTTCAATTGTCTACTAAATTATAAACACTTTAAACCAAATGCTTGCTCTTCTCCATTTCAAATAGTACCCATGTATTACCCAGCTGCACAGTAATACAAATGAGTATTAGCAGAGTTTCTCTGAGCACAGACTCATGTTAATAGATGCCAGAATGCTAATTGACAAAGGGAAAAGTTTAACTCCTTAATGCAAATCTTTACTGACAGCGGATTTTTGAAATTGTTGGATCTTACTAAGGGTATGCATCTCTCAGCCCACCTCCTAGTGGACTAAACATCTATAAGACATAACTACAAGAACAGAGTACAGCTTATATCAGACAAAAATGATGAAAGTAAACACGAACAGAAAGGATCTGAGTGGAATAAAGCAACCAAGGAGGCCTTACTCATAAAATATACCGTGGGAGCTAGTGATAAGAGTTCACTTTTAATCTTTGCGGCTTAAAAATGTGTTATTGATTTTTGCAACCTTTAAAACACAATAGACATTTTAATAAGGTAAATGTGAACATAATTATTGTATTTTGCAAAGGCTGACCAAGCCTCCTAAGTATGGTATATTTCTGATCTCTTTGATCACCAATGGAACGTTCTTTTATGCAGAGTCGCTTACTAGTGCTGCCTGCTTGAAGGCAGTGTAGAACAAGCCTTTTCATGAAATGGTGGGTAAGCAGTCATCACTGCAACCACAAAACCCCTGCCCACAATGGATCCCTAACAGTATTCATATACTCCAGCAATCAAAGCAGCAATTTCCTTCCAGCACGCACAAAAGGAAATAGGGCTATCCAATATCCTACCTCTGATACCAGCAACTTCAAGCAATCAAAGTGTTCGTAAGACCCTTTGACCTCCAAGCCTAGTCGTACAAACAGTAGGGGACTTCCTGAGGCTGTATAACCTCCCCTTTAGGCAACAGACAGAATGTATAATAACTTTATGCATTTTCCTATCTTAAGACTCCTGTCTAGACAGCATCTGGCCTATGGCAGCGAGTGTTTAATACAGTCAGAGACATCCACATTGATATGAGGACCATCCATCATTTTCTAGAAAAGTTTTACTTCTTTGGTGTGCAATCTATCGTTTTGTGAGCATTGGCAATAAATATGAACAGCAAGAACCGTAGAGTTATTTAGTTCAGTTATTACATTTCTATCAAAGTCATTAAGTACGTCAATGACACTGAAGACCACAGTAATTTATTAATCCCTACAGTCCCGCTATTCTCGTGTCCCACATGGATTATATTTGAAGGTGTAATGTCTCACATGGTTTAGATATCATTAATAACAATTTGGTCAGTCATATTTATATGAAACAGCTATGCTACATTGCTAGGTCTGTTTTTCAAGCCTTTTTTGAATATGTGCACTGCAGAAAAATACATCTTCCATAGCCATAAGATAGCATGAAGATATAATTTTACGCTTCACACTGCTGTGGCAACTTCAGCATTTAGCTGAAAGTCTGCTTTCTGATAAAGCACAGAAGGCTAAACTATGAGAAAAAAAGTAAACAGATGATGATATTTTGTGTGAATTGTACGATGACTCTGAGACACTGCAGTTTTGCAGATGTTCATCTCACAAGGATAGCACACAGGTGGGTATAAATATGGACATTCATTTCCCATTGTTTGAAATTTCCCCTCCTTTAATGGGGCCAAGGGATTCAAGAGAACCTCAAGATATATGTTATCTGCCTTGTTTGTATTAATTTTCATTTTGAAGTTCAATTGTATCAAAGTAAATAAAGATAGGATAGTGTGGAGGTGGACGTTCAAATATCCCATCCAACTGCTCAAAATGCAAGCCTATGCAAGTGAAATACTTTCCAGCAATCTGACTTTCAGTCCAACATCTGGGGTTAAGTTAAGATACATGTTAAGCATGTGTACCTACTGTTTTATACCCTATCTATTATGTAAATATGAACGCATCCTTAAAAAGAATAACTCTAACATATTAATTCCATGTCTGCACAGAACAAGTGTTGTTTATTTTAGGTTGTAATCTGCCAACATGATGAAAGAGTTATATCTAGAAAGAGATCCATCTCTGTTTGCCTGCCTTTATAGAAACAGAGCCATCTTTTGAGGGATTGCAAGCTAAACTGCTAATATATCAATTTTATTACATATCAGATTTCTCTTGCCATGTCAAGCAATATTGGGTAGTTTAATTATGACAAATAAAAGAAATGCCAGCTGTAGTAACAAAGGATGCAATATATATTTTGTAATGCATTACACAAAATTCTGCCTGTAGGCGACCACAATTGTTTGCTCAGAACAACTGCGCTCAAGGGCAGAAATAGGAATAGGTTTTCATTAAATCGATAGGAAATTATCAAGATGTAATGACACTAAAGGAATGTTTTGACAGGCGTCATTTCATAAAATAGAATCAAGGCTTTAGTTCCTGGCACATGTTCATCCATGACCTTACCTGTTACATAGATTTTACTTATTCAGTCATACAGATTCTCAAATTCCAAGGACAGAACAAAGTATATATTCAGGTTTCCTTTATTTGTACTGATGAGAATTATTATACAATACAATTGCAGTTATTATAATTAAGTTATGGTCTTCAAAAGAACCAAATGCTAGCCTGGAATGAAACTTTGCCAGCATGGCTGGCTTAAAGCTTATCCCTATAATGCAATAGCGACCCATTTCCATTATATATTATAGCTTCAGCTAAGCCAAGAAAATCCCAGAGTGGTACTTTAACTCATAATATTCAGCACTATATGAGGCATTGGAACAGTACAGAGTTGGCCTATAAATAGCAAGGCTAAATTGTTTATAGCCGTTACTCACATGAAAACAACAACAGAAACACCTGCACTATGTAGCAAGACTAATTCGTTTCTTATGCAAATGGAATGTAATATTTAAAAGCTGCCTCTCCCTGTTCCATGCCAGTTTCAGGCAGGGTATGACCTCAGTTCAAACAAACTGTGAGAGAGAGCCAATAAGCTTCTGTATCAAAACTGCAAAAATTTACTGATGTGCTATATTTTTTTCACACTAATGATGGATTTCTATGAAATGTACCCATTGCCATTTAATAGGTAGTTCTTCCATAACAACTCTGACTTAAACAACTTCATTACTTAAAAATAAAGACAGCAAACATTGCTTATTGACGCAATTTCTTTTACACTGCATTTAGGAACCTGGCAGCCGGTTTAGTTTGCTGGAATACTCTGCATAGAGCTGCATGATCTCTTTAAAATGTCTTCCAACAAAAAAAGACACCATCTGCATCATAGATCAGAAATACTTCTGCTAAACATCGGTCTTGCGAGTACAAAACGGGAACCTTTCACATGTCTGTTGTTGTTTTTACAATTAATTGTTTTTATTTTGTTTGATAATTTGCTGATGGTGAAAATAAATTGTCTTTAAAAGGTGGACATAGGGAAAATTATCAATTTTGAATGTGACACTATTGTTTTCTTGCTATATTGCTTAAATACATATTATGTTTAGTATCTTGAAATACCTATTTTTAGATCATGAAATGCCATGAAATAAGCCATTTTTTACAGTGTAAAAAATACGGCCCTAGTCAATTTTGATGCACAGGTTTTGCTGCAGATTTGTGCCTCCTATTGCCCTGAAGGAGTTAAAGGCAGTAATTACTGAGGACTGGTCACCTATCCCCAAAGAACTATTTCAAGCAAGTCAAAGTTCAGTCACGTTGAATTAGCGCCATCCTGGCAGCCAATGGCCAGCCCTCTAAATAGGTTAAACTTTTATAGATCATTAAGTTCCTTGTCAAGTAACAATACCCATAAACACATTTGGCATGACAAAGAACAATAAAAAAGATACTGTACATTTTGCTTTTTTTTATTTCACCTACTCCTTGTTTCATGTTCTGTGTTACTAAATAGAATGCATTACTAGGATTTAGAAAATCATAAATATTTTTCAGAGTTCAGCACTTGCAAGATATAAGGAAGCGAAGAAGCCTGGGAAGATTAATTATAAAACATCAGAACAATAAAGATGGAAGCCAAGACTATAAACCTTTCAGGATTAGGAAGATAGGTTCCTCTTTCCAATAAAACTAGGGGCAAGTATTTGTGTAAGATGCTTATGAATGCCACAGCAAGTTATATCATTTCAGCATTCAAAAAATTGTAGCTACTGAAACATTCTGAAACGGTTATGGTAGCAGGAAAGCATCTTAACTGCTGGTCTATGAAAAAAAGAACATTCTGGATTTCATTCTGTAATGAATTCAACATTGCAAATCAATTTATCAAACCTATTACTTACATTTTAACAAGGGGAGTATGAACAGCAACGCAGCTTTTTATTAACTACAAAGACCAACCCACGGAAACTAGATAGATTTGTACAAACCTGAACAAGTTGAACACATGATCCCCAAATTCTTTAAAAAGAACTATGGCTGCTGTTAAGATTAATGGTTAAAAATGACTTTCCCATTGTTATGATTTATTACAACATATTCTGTTTCAGTACTGTGGTACTGGTATACAACATAATGAAGATATATACAGTGTAAAGAGTTATATTGAAATGGTGCTGACAAAAGTGCATTACATTTGAAATTCACTTTCCAAAAAAAGTTTATTTTCATATTATCCATTTTACTGAGTAGATAATACATACCACCTCCTTTACCTGAATACAAATTAAAAATAATTTAAAAGGTTTAAAAGCACCCAGATCCCAAGATCTCCTAGTTTAACTGGAGAAAGGTTCACAGATGGTTTCCCTCAATCCAGTCAGGGTGATGTCTGCTTTGCCTGGAATCATGATTATAAGTTGGTTGCCTGTTTTGTCCAATTCTGTTCTCTGTTGACTTTTCCCTTTAAAAACTGCAGTAAAAACCACAGGTGACTCTTTAAAAGGCATAGCCCTCTGCAACTAAGTAGCAGATCGCAATCAGAAACAGCAACTGAAATTCGGCTTGGAGATCGGAAAGCAACATGGGATTTTTACTGGCAATGTGAAAAAGTATTTGTCCATAACTTCAAACATTCAATTGTGAATTCTGAGGTAAAACTTATAAAGCTGGACAAAATTTTGAAAGTGAGAAAGGTTTGTCTATTAGTTTCTTGTACACTTTACCTCACAATGTTTAAAATAGTTTAAAACAAGTTGAAATGACCTTAACATACATACATACATACATACATACATACATACAGTACATACACACATACATACATACATACACATCACCCACAGCGTTCTACATAAACCACAACATTCCACCAGCTGAGCTTTATTATTGTGCTAGGGTTGGCAGTGGGAGCTTATTTTCAAACCAGTGGAAGAGCTCAAAGCCCAGTAGTCATTAGCCAAGATATATGTGTATGTGAATGTGACATACAGCCCTTTTCCACCCTGAATCTTCTCTCTGCAGATGGACCCTGTCAGCTATCTTATCTTTTTCAGGAAGACTTAATACCAGGGCAGTACTTGAACAAACTCTGCAAAGAGTTCAATTACAGACAGGGAAGATGACCTGCATTGATAAACACGTCGGATAATCTAACAAGGAAAACTTTACAGCTATCATCAGTGACAAATATGGATTTAGATTAATATATGAGACGTAAGCCCATATTATGAAGAGAAAGCATTCACTGGCATGAATCCACAAACATATGTAACAGTAAACAAGGTATAATTAATTTTTCAGTTAGTGAGGAATTAACGTGTAAACATGTCAAGGTTAACAATATTGAGTAATCCATCGATATGTGATCTGATTGTCATAAAAAAAAAATTTAAAAAACTGACACTAATTATAATTGCTGTCAGGGTGAGATCTAAATAATTATTCAGGCAGGTAAAAATCTGAAAATACAATGTCAAATATTAAACATAGACTAAAAGTTATCCTCTACCACTTTTTTTTTTTTTTTTGTAATCTAAAATGCCAACTTGTTCGTTTGTTGTTTTGCATTTAATGTTGTTTAGCTTGTATGATGAGTGTTGCTAGTATACTGTACTAGTATACTATACTGCACATCGGGCATAGAGGCTGGCTCCACGTTTCCAACACTGGCAAGACAGACCAATACTTACACAGAATGTAAACTATCAGAGGAAGAGAGAACTAACAGCACCATCTGCTCAATTATCACATAATCCCAAGCACAACAGAAAGATTTGATTAAGGTTCATAATCTAATGAGATGCCTGAGGTAATATCATGTAGGGGACATATACCTAGGACGACACTTCAGCTACAAAAAATAATAGTTCATATCTTGGGTATAATGTTAAATACTGTGTGCAGTTTAACATAAACACTACATACCCGCGTATACGCATGGAAAACTAAAAGAGTGATTGCATGTGTTTTGCTATAACACTGTAGAAGATACAGTCCCTAATTGCGGGATAATTGTGTAAATTAAGATGTATTTGTCACACATGTAATGGTGCCTTGGTTTCCACATGGAGAATAAAGGTATTCATTTTAAATTTGTGGGGTTCACTATTTTAACGCTTGTAAAGCAACGACACGGCTATGATTGTATTCTCTAATGTGGTCTGTACTGGATAAGTGATTTTTATGAAGGCGATGTAACCACCAAATTCTAGCACTACAGCTAAGTCTAACCTCGGGGGGAACGTTAATTTCATCGCTGGAGAGAGGCTAATGAAAATCTATCACATTGAATTAATGTATCTTTATTTATTTATTTATTTGGATACTAGTTGTTTTCTTTCAAATTGTCAATATTCTAGCATGAAACTCACAAGTATTTGCTAATAGGCAGGCTGCTGTCGTCTTTCAGTATATTTTAATTATGCATCTAGATTAATTGTAATCAGGTTAAGTCACCGGAAAACAAAGGGCATCGATCCGAAGGTTTTAAACAGAAAAGAAGAGCATTTCATCATCGCCTCACAATGCGCACTGAATTCGAAGAAGAAGAAAGGACACCACCAGCCTTAACTGTGACATTTCTTAGGAATCGTTGGCAGTTTCTCAGACAACAAGAGGACCAGTCGAATCAGTTTAACATGTAACACAAATTAATGAAAAAAGCAACATGTTTTCCTGCAACTATGTGTTTAATCATCCAGAGATGATAAAAACACAAAGAATAGAATTACCGCGAAGCCTGGTTTGTGAGAGCCTCTGGGAAAACTAACGTGATAATTCCCTAAAGACCAAGGGCAGCTTTGTTTAATATAAATCAAACACAGCAAGTCTCCCGCAGTCGTTGTGCATACAGTCCGTGTAACTAGTACGACAATTCGTATAATTCTGTGACTCTTGTTTTCATTGTGATACCCATAGTTTGACTCTAGATAGTCCACTGTTTGAAAACTTAGCAATGCTACAAAATAGAATGCCAAACGTTTGATACATTGTAGCCCAATGCATTGGGCTAATGCATAAAATAAATATGACGAGCTGCACCTCAGCAAACAGCCTCGGGCTGAAGTCCGACTCAATAAATGTAACCGGCTGTGACCTTTTTGTTTTCTTTTTAAATGTATTGCCAAGCCGTGTCGTTCTTTTTTTTTGTTTTTTTTTGTTTTACTACACTCTCCTAGTTGCCAAAGGGTTTGAAGTAATGCTGACAGTTTGATTATCGCAGTGCCCCTACCTGTCATCGTAGCAGAAATCCGCACCCAGAGTATTGAAATACAGGACCACAGCCACAGCGCTGCACACCAACTCTGAAATCATTTCTCAAAAAAAAAAAGAAAGAAAAAAGGGGGACAAAAAAAGCAATTCCAGTCTTTTATCCTGTTTCTTCTTCTTTAATGTTTTCAGCATTGCAATTGAAAACCGAGCTCCCCATCCTTTCAAAGTGGTGTACGCGAATGAACAATCCGGACATCTCCTCCCTCTAACCCATTTTCACTTTGGCGTGCTTTGATGTCGATCTGATTCGAGGGGACGAGCAATATCTTTGGTATGTATGGTGATGCTGGCTGCACTTGGAAGAATTATTGAGCGCAGGACTTGCTATGCTGTAGAGCTGATATATCTGAGACTCTGGAGTGCTTGAGTCGCATGTGGTTAAATGCCTCCACGCGCCCCGCCTCCCTGTGCTCGCGCCGTGTCTCTTGTAATCCGGGGGTAACCCTGACAGCCAGGAAGAAGTCGGAAGGATGAAACTGAGCTGGTATTTTAACTGGTCCTCCTGTTTAATTGAAATGTAATCGCACTGCCTGACGCAACATCTAAATGCACTAAATATGGTAGGTTGACAACACAAGGAAATATGTATTTCACATTTCTCTTTAAATAACGGAATGAAGTTGCCGGTTTAAAAAGTGGTAGATAGTCAGAATGTGGCACTTGACCAGTGTAATGTCAGAAATGTCAAACATATTTTGGTACATGTGCAATGAGTTGCAATGTGATGGGTGTTTTGGTACATTTACTGTTATACTTTGTTTTGCAAACTAACTGGAAACAGACAACCGATTTCTCTTAAAAGAAAGCAAAAAATCACGACGAACAAGACAAAATGAGAAGTCACCGCTTGTTGAACAAGTAAAAAAAAAAAAGTGTACAAAACCCAATGTATTGCGTATGATAAATATTCCCATATTATGTTCTTAATGGTGAAAAAATATTATAAATGACATTACAAATCCATGTAAAAGACCAGCATAACGTACCAGATTTGAATGGGCGTGTTCCTGTTTTCTATGTGGTTTAGGCGTGCGAGAGCAAGCACCGTGAGTGCCTGCGTACTTTTTACGCGTACCTGAAGATGACATTACACTGGTACCACAAGTGCTTACTTAGTCTAATACAGTATACGCTATTGATTCTAGCATGTAAACATTGCAACCCTATATCTGATCTAATTACTGCGTACAGTACACACAACAGTATATTCTACAAGGACAAAGTCAGTATCTACTGTATACTAAATAAAGTGACTTGCGTCATTAAACGTAACATACATTTAAAAAGACTGAAAAAAATAGACACCAGATTTATATTTACATATACAACATTACAGTCTCTAAAGATGACCTGTGTAAATCATTTTCCTGTTCACCATTGCTAATTACTGATAATTGCATTAAACCATTCCGCATTTATATTTTTGAAACAATAAACAAGTGAGTGAATACGATTGTACCCTTACGGAAATATCCTATAAGAGTACTATAAAAAAAAAAAAAAATTAATAAAATAAAAAATAAAAACTATAGGAAAGCCTATAGAAAATCCTATAGTAAACTGGGCACAATTCCTATAGAATATTCTATATGACTTGTGCCTATAGGATACCCTATGTAGAACTGTCCTAAAGGGTCCGGAAGAATTCACCTTTAGGATGTACAATAGGATAATCTATAGACTGACTTCTACAATGTCTTATATAGGACCATCTTTAAAATACCAACATGCTTTGCTCTGTACAGTAAACATAAAAAAGACAAACCAAGCTCACTGGCAAAATGTAATGTGAACACAAATTAAACTTCTAACTAATGGCTAATTTTTAATTTAAAGGTAGAAATAAAAGTCAACTGTTCTATTAAAATAAATATATAGAATATATACCTTGCAACAGAGGTGCCAAGTGTGTAGGTATTAATGTATGTTAAACATAATAGAGTGTTTGCACTATGTGTAAATTGCCAACTTTAGAAATTTACACTATGAGATATTTAGAAAAGTACAGGTCCCTGTTTCCCACAGCATTTCAATAAAATACCCATATTTTAGGTCTGAAAGGGTGACTCCTTTCAAGGCATGTGAAACGTATAGTGGGAAAAGCTTTTAAAATACATGTATTTCTGACAAGTGTTTCTGCAAAGTGAGTTTAGTGTTGCAGTGTTACAACAAGGCCAACAGAGGGCTCACTCAGCACTGGCATATGTGCTGTTTTTAAAGATGTAATCAGTAACTAAATTTTCCTGTGTTTTTGTTTTATTCATGCAATGCTGTGAGGATGGACTTGTGGTCCATGTACAGACACATGATTGTCTACACCTGGCGGCTCAAAGGAAGTTTCAAAGACTGTGTAGACTTTCCTGTCAGCATGTAATCATGAAGCTGTTCAAAACAGAAACCTTTCCCTTATTTTCCAAAATGGCACTGTTATACAGCACATGCGGCTTGTTCTTATACTTTGAAATGGTGTTGATCAGCCTGGACGGACTGAGGCTTGCATAATCACTGCTTGAGCTTGAAAGTACCAATCTGAATTCATTTTGATTTCATGCATTATTCAGCTCCCTAGGGTCTCCACCTTTGGATGCATCATAACCTAGACAAACGATGAGCAGTAAACATTCAGAGGATTCTGCAGGTCCATGGTTATAAATACTCTTTCAGTAACATAATGTGTAAAAGTATCTTAAAACAGCAATACGCATACATTTATAAGCTAGAAGTATTTGATTGTCTGTCAAATATGAATTTGCAATATCACAGTCAATATCTAATGCAGAAGTGCTGACCAATCTATCAAGGCAACTACTGGATGACAACCATATATGATGCACTGCACAAATGTAACATTACAAGGTCATTCTGGGTTTGATTCCCAGTCAACTGACTCTATATGTGATTCTAATATTGCTGTCTCAAAGCAAGGCAGAAATATGCATATACATGCCAGAGTGAGTTACTGTCATAGAACATTTTTGCCATGATTCTGACATGCAAATTACAGCTCAGCCCCCTGTGCCACTAAGCAATGTGGGAGTGTGGCAGCTGAAATGAACTGCCACACTCCCACATAAATGAGCTGAAATTACTATTTAAATCCACTATATAGCAATTTTTAACCCTTCAGTGCCCTATCCTATTCAATGTACTGTAGTGGTTTGTGAGGGAGCACCCTCACTGAGGCATGACTGTTTACAATGAGTCATGTTGTTGTACTATTTTATATGTAACTTATTCTGGGGTAGTGTTTTATGTGCAGCTTAGCCACGGTGTTTTATATCAATAACGGTATATTGTACAATAACAGTAATTAAAACCATAAATATTGAAAGTTGAGAAAATAAATTAAATGCTTGCATGTTTGTAGGTACTATTATGCATTGTTAAAAATACTGTGTATGCAAGTGCACAGTATAAAAAAGAAACAAATGACTTAAGGTTTTATATGTGATGTTTTATATATGATGTTTTATATATGTAACTATTTAAAGATTTATATTGTTATAAAAAGAATCAATCAACCAATTTTTATTTTATATAGCGCCTTTCATAGAGGAACACCATCGCAATGCGCTTTACAAGATACAGTAAATACATGAAAATCCATAATATTTCAAATACAGAGAAATACATAATACATGATATACAGTAAATAAAAAAAAACAATGCATGATACATTAAATACAATGGAAAGTACATCATACATGAAAGTAGTATAATACACAAAATAGTACACTAAATACAGTGGAAAGTGCATAATACATGAAATAGTACATTAAATACAGTGGCATAATACATGATAGTAATATAATATGTGAAATAGTAGCAGCAGCTAATAGCAGATAGCAGGCTTAAGGAACATGGAAAGCAAGAGAAATGGTACTAAATTGTTTAATTAAGGCTGTTAATGTGGGTGTGGCTAGCTCTTTAAAAGACTGCCTGTTTGTAAGGGGGGATAAATACCAGTATGTGAACCAAAGCTTAATATTACTTAAAAGAAAATAAATGCTTGTACCTGAAAAACAAAAGAAGGAGCTCCGAGTGTCTCTGTGATCTTGATGTGCGAGGTGGACATGTGGCTTGGACATGTCCCCTGGTCACATGGTAATTAAACAACCAACAGGCACAGCTATTCTTGAAAAGATGCAGGCCCCAGCAGTGTTCTAAGAATGTTGATAAGGGAGTGCCCACAGGTGTTCTAGGATTGTAAGCATTACTATGAGATGTGAAATTCCACTGTTGTAAAATGCATGCCAAAAAGTTGTTTTAGATTTATTTACTTAGTCAGAGCTTTTTGATCTAAAAAAAACGATTAAATCGCTATAAATCATAACGCCAAAATGAACATGCAAAGAACGTGTAAAATGATTAAATAGCAATATATTTAAAATATTGCACAGTAGAAAAGAAATGGGAAAGAAGTCCTAGAAACGTATCATTGCCTTTGATTATTTACTGTTAGTCGGCTGTAAGTAGATTTGGCTGGAGCAGGGTGAAGAACCTAAGCTAAGAGCCACATTTTGACAATTTTTTTTTTTTTTTAACAAGTGTTTTTTAAGGCACACTTGCTTGGAAAATAAATCTAAACAGTTCAATGAATGGTCTACCAGCTACAAAGACAAAAAAAAAACATGCTGGTGAGATATTAATAATTATTAGAAATAGTATATGTTTCCTGTACACATTTTGTAATCAAATTACATATGCGACAGCAACAGAAGGTTTTCCTTGAAGTCCTTGTGAAACAGTTTTTTAATCTTCATGGAAAAAATATGAAAGTATATTTAAAAAAAAATATATATATATATTACTGTTGGAAAATCACAGCTGCTTATTTGATGCATGGAAGACAGATGGCAGGGAATGTGGGGTTTATGGAAAAAATAAGCTTCCCATTTCTTGTCAGAGCTAATAACGAGGCTCAGGTGAAATCAGCAGGGGGCAGGTGCCCAGTGGGATTCTTCCCACCATCAGTGCAATAATTTCCTCCACTCTTTGCTACACCTCTCAGTACAGTGTTCAAAAGTTCACAATCCATTCTGAATGATTTCCCATGGCCAAGTTATTTAAGCTTTTTGAACTGTCAGCATTCTTCTTTCATTTGATCTAAGAAATCAAATACACACAACTCACATCAGTTGAATCTATATACCAGTGTTCGATACACTGTGTGTTTGTCAGTTGCTTATATTCCCCTATTATCTTATCATTTATTTCCCCACAATGGTTTCAGTCACATATGAAATGAGTTTCAATATAGCCCAGTGGCACATATGTACAATAGCACAAAGCCATCTAGTACAAGTGGCTGTGCTTACACTAGAAATCCTTGGAAGTTTTGAGTTTCACTGAAACTGTATGTTACTTGTGATGTGTTTACAATAATTAACTAAGCCTGTGTATGCACACTCTGATATGCTTTAGCAGTATTCAATGATCTATATAACTTAAATTGTTACAGGTATCCAGTTTTATTTATTTTTCTGATGTACTTATGAATGTGTACATTAACTAGCATATGTATTTTTTGTCTGTTAAGATCCATCAAAGCCTATAAATATTGCCCCATTTGTTCATTGACATAGTGGTAATATAATTATTCAATAAATACATAGATAAATGTCTGCAAACCACTGTGCTACAAAGTAAAATATCACACTTATCATAAATTCTTAATAACTTACAATGGTCTTGCAAGATGCCATTATACTGTTGAGTACCCACCCATTTTATTTAATGTGTTTCTGTGATGAACTGTGAGAAAGAGGATAACTGCTTGCATTATTCTCAAGCAATTCACCTGTGACTTAAATGCATTTGCCAGAAAGTGCAGAGCAACTTTAAGGATGGACATATGGGGTATGAATACTGAACATATGGGGTATAAATACAAAAACATCTTCTTCATTTTCCCATTGAACAAAGGCTATTTTAAAGAGACAGATTTCAGTTTCATAAGGTTTCTATTTTAAACACCAATCCAGAGCACTGCCTGTACAGCGCTGGTTTGATTCTTTCTGAAATTAAGTGTGCCAGTTTCCTTTGAGGTAGCGGTACTGTTATCAGTTTACATTGAAGTTCATTAATAAGTAAAACATGATGTTAAGCTAGAACATATCAAACAAGGTGGATTAGGTAAAAAGAGGTCTAATATTATAAAAGCAGATGTTGCATATAATTACTATGTGCTTGTGCTCATGTGATAAGTGATATTACGGAGTCATGGTGTGAGTAAACTATGTGAATTACAATAAAAACACACAGGTTACAGTAATGAACACTTCATATTTATGTGTAGCTGTGATGAAGAGGCACAACCCCATTTATTTCACTTGGATATCTTAATTAGATACTTTATTATGCTAACATGCATGCTCATTATCAATCAGATAAAGCTGCAGAGAGATTGCATTCTTACCTACAGTATACAGAGTCTAAACAGTTTGATGGTTTATGGTTTAATGGTACAGTAGACCTGCATTTTCCAAACAAAATAATTGATGCAATTAACCTACCAGGAAAACAGTGCAGTCAAAATATAACACAACTACTTACTTAGAGTGTGTTGCTCTTTAATCCATCCATCAGTTAGAAATGCTCAAACAAATATTATATTTTAAATAAATACACTTTCTTATAACTTTAAACTGGTCATCATGTCGCCAGACCAGGAGTACAAATATAAAGACCCCTTTTCCAAACAGATTACAGTTTCCTGTCTGTGTTTGTTCTTGCACTGCATCACCTCTGCACCTGTTCACAATCAGCAGCCATTTTGCCACACTGCCCTATTCATTTCATATGTGATTGATAACAACTGCTAATACATTAAATAATATGCATACAGTATGTACGGCAATTTGCAATTACCAGCTTGTAAGTAATTCAGTTTCCTTAGTGTTATTCATACTCCTTAATGAAGTGTCTGCTATATAATTTATTTGTGTAAATAATTTGGCCTGCATCATTTGCTTCCACAAAAGTCAAGGACGTGAATACGACCAAGGTGATGTTGCAGTCGTTTTAAATAAAATAAATATATAATTTCCCTTTGTATGATTAACATTATCTATTGGGATTTGGTTTACACAGGGCTGGAACTGGAAATAATGAAACACTACCCAAATTCAGACCTGCTACTATAAATCACCCAGCTCGTCTGCAGGGGACTCCTGCTGTGAAACATGCTTTACTCCAAATTAAAAACAAGTGGTATTTGGCCCTGGTTAGACATTTCTATCTGATTATAGTATTGTGTACTGATGGCATGTTTATTTAGTTTCATTTTAAATAAGTATACCTATAAAGAAGATATGAAAGGCCAGTTAATCATTATGGAAGTTTGAGTATTTTAGTCTTATATCACTTTTAGTTTTTGGTTTTGTGACTTATGCATACAACAAATATATGTACATTTTGCATTAAAAAAAACAGGTCCTACATTGGAATCACAATTGAAATGCAACACTAACATTTTGCACTTTACTATGCTTTCACCATGTTTATACCATGAAAGATAAATATTAAATTATCTGACAAACGTTTCATGCCAGGCGTTGAAGACATTTAGAAAGACTTCCAGTCATTTTTTTAAATATAATTGTATACGTTTCTTATAGTATTACTAGATGCATTGGCCATTTATCCTGTTTTAGGGACATTGCGTTATCATATATATTTGTGTTTGCCCTGCTAACCCGTGGGTTACCATGATTTCATATAAAGTAAAAAGAAACATTTTCAGAGATTACTTTCAGCTGCATTCTCTCAACGCAATACATTTTCAAAGCAAATAGAATAAATAAAATCTGTAAATCTTTAAAAGATTTTTAAAAAAAAAAAATGTATTTTTATGGAAATATACAGTTTTACAATTGGTAATGGCATTTCTATCCGGTTTACATGTTGACCATGAAAACAGGATGTAAAGTGATGATTTTCAGATGGATGTCATGAAAAAGCAATCAACAGGTTTTGTAAGATGCTGATGCAAGACTTAGTGATTTGTACACAACTTTTCCAAGATCTGACATCCTGTCTGGCTGAGATCTTAAGAGTATAAAATAACTTGGGTACTCATTTATTTCACTTTTTTGATGTTGGGTAATCGTTTATTTCACTTTTTTGATGTTTTTTATATATAGTTTCCATATGTGCTCTGTTTTTTAGAACTTTGGTTATTAGAAAAAAATTGAATAGAAGTGTTTCTCAATATCATTTTATGGTCTCTTCATCAGTGATGAGGATAACATTTGACTTTGAGAGTACAAAAAGGTTTTTTTTTTTTTTTTTTTTATTGTAAAATGAATACAAATGTAATGAACGTTAATAGGGGTCCACAGTTTTGATTATAATTTTATGTGTAGATTGTGTGAATGTTTTATTATTTACTTTTTTAATACTCTTAGTTTCCAATTGCCATTTAAAGACAGCAAGGATATACTGTACCAGCTCAAACACATTCCACGCTAAAGTAAATCTATACACAGTCATCTCCACAAATAATGTGTTATTCTGCAACTATGAGAACTGTCTGATTGTTACACATATATAACGGCAAGGCAGTAGTATGCTTTCTTCCTCATCCTTTTGAGGTATATTCTGTTTACATAAAATATGTTCACCCCTGGTATATTGCCATCTAGTGAGAGTAAAGAGAAGTATATCAGACACCTTTGTGTACAATAGGTATCAATCAGGATATAGTGTGGGACAGTGTTATGGAAAACTACTACTAAAACTAGTAATATTGTAACATGGCTTAATACATTGAGAAAGTAATTACTTTGTACAGTATTTTAATGTACTCTATGCGAACAACATTCTATCTCCTTGTGTATGTCTACACATGTGCACATGTGAAAAAATAAGTATTTGTAAGGTACCTTTTAACAGTTGTAAGTCATTAGAAAGCTAAAATGCTGTCACCGTTTGGCTTCTAAAATGGAAAGCTTTTACGAGGTAACATAATGTGTGAAAGCTAAAATGTTGATGGCCACAAAACGGCACATTTTCTCCTTGTTCCTATGTACATTTTTCCATTTAGTTGCTTGCCAATTTTCTATTTTAGCACCTACATAGCACGGTATTACATTTCTAGTGTTCGCACCAGAGAAAGCTATTTCAGTTGCACCACTGTCTTCAACTGCATAGAAATTGTTATGACACCCACCCCCCCCCCCCCCCCCCCCCCCCCCCCCCCCCCCCCCCCCCACCCACCCCACCCCCACCACCCCCCACCACCACCACCACCCAGTGTCTTTTCTGAAGAGACGAACACTCACAAAACGCAAGTGTTTGTTTACAGGCTTATGTGTCCACGATGACACGCTGTATTTGTGTGATTACAAACCGCTAGGACAAAACAACAGGAAAGTTATTATAATATAAAAGTATATTAACAAACGTTATTAATTCTGTATGAGACCAAATTAGTTCATAAAATGTTAGTGTAAATATTTAATCACACGCAGGTCAGTGTAATGTAAGACATCCAGAGATGATGAATAACAAAAGAAATCAAATATCAACGTGAAATACCAATCAAAATCGCACAGATATACAGTAGCGTTGTTTTTACTCTGTTCACTCTGAATCGCGAAACGAAATCGCCATGTGACCTGTTTAGAACCATGGTACAAATTTGGCAGTGGGGTAGGGTCGAGGGGCAAATTTGCCATGACAGGGGTAGCATGATGATTTTCTTACATGTGTTTATTTTCAATGAAATGCTAAACATCTTGAAGTAGTTATTTCCTCAAGGTTATTTTTATTTGTGTTGAGCTCAATCAGAAGTGACATCTTTATGGAACGCCTAAAGGGACATGGTGTGAATTTAAAAAAGAAGTTTAGCATCTCGTGAGCACGACTTATTATCTTGTGCGCGCAGGACATAATATCTTGTGAGCACGACATATATTACCGTGAAGGCTTGTAGTTGTCCTTGGATAAAGTGAGTTTCCTCGTCAATATCAGTGAAACCCTTTTCTGCAAAATAATCCCATAGTCCTCAAAATATGTTTAAATGTCTTTAACTTATCACATGATTATAACGGGTGTGAAATACAAAGATAATATCTTTATATTTTAGCCTGAGATCAAAGTAAAACTCAATCCGTTGCTTACCACAAGGATGCACAAGTCAAGCTCACAAGATATGTTTAGCTGTCTGTTGGATACATAAGAAACTAAGTGTGACTTGAAGTAAAATAATAATAAAAAAATGTTCTAGTGAATATTTGAAATTAATCAATTTTCCAACTTTTAAAGCAGTAAACAGGTGCCATTTTAGGAGCCATGCCAAAACATACAATCTGCAGGTTCCCTCCATGTTACAGATATAGGGAGCAGTCCTCGTCTCCTTAGAACATATCAGGGCTGAAATGAAACCAAATACATTGTGTATCAAAATAGCACAACCTAATGAAAACAGAATTATGATTACATATGACATGTTTGCTGCTGTGATGATGAATGAAAGTGGTGAAAGTTAGAAAATGCTAAAGAATTATTAGTTCAGGACAGGCCTAAAAAAAACAAAAAATAATCTGTTTTTGTCTTTATTTTTCATGCCAACCATCAGAAACTTTATTCAATATCGTGTTGTGCATTTATATTTCTTAATCTTAGTTTTTTGGTTTGTATGTTAAATACCAGAAAAGCATCAATAAACAAGGTGGAAATCTCATCGATATTCATAAAGCAGAAAGAACTAACATGTGCATTGAATTAACACCCATTTATTATTTAGGATTACATAAGAACATAAGGAAGTTTACAAACGAGAGGAGGCCATTTGGCCCACCTTGCTTGTTTGGTTGTTAGTAGATCATTGATCCCAGAATCTCATCAAGCAACTTCTTGAAGGATCCCAGGGTGTCAGCTTCAACAACATTACTGAGGAGTTGGTTCTAGACTACAACAATTCTCTGTGTAAAAAAAAAGTGCCTCCTATTTTCTGATCTGAATGCCCCTTTATCTAATCACAATTTGTGACCCCTGGTCCTTGTTTCTTTTGTCAGGTCGAAAAAGTCTTTTGGTTTGACATTGTCAATACCTTTTAGAATTTTAAATGCTTAAATCAGATCACTGCGTAGTCTTCTTTGTTCAAGACACAATATTCAATTCCTTTAGCCTGTCTGCTTATCATATGCCTTTTAAACCAGGAATAATTCTGGTTGCTCTTCTTTGCACTCTTTCTAGAGCAGCAATATGCCTTTTGTAGCAAGGTGACCAGAACTGAACACAATATTCTAGGTGAGGATAAGTTTTCTCCAATGAATTCCATGACTTTCTTGGTATAAATACGCACTGACATTTGTGTGGACCAGATTGAAGGTGAGTGAAAAATGATTTGATGATGAACAGGTGAGAGGCATTGACAAAGTGACTGTTTGTAACAATTACTCTTTCAAGTGAACAGCACTATTCAGAACAGATAGCTCCTTGTCAGGCTATCAATATAATGTAGCAAAAAAGACATTGCCACAGTCACTTGTCAATAGGACAAGTGACTGTATATAGTGAAGGAGTCCTTTTCATGTTACAAAAGTGTTCCCCAGGGTAACCTTTCCATACAAACTTAGAAAAACACAAAAACAGTACACATAATGTCACTAAGAATTCTGAAAGTGTGAATTGAGTGGGACGATTTTGAATAAAACTTTGGATTACAGCCATATTAAGCAAATGTGTGTTTGTTTGTTCCAAATCCAGACAGTGACTCTGGCAAGCTTTGTTGAAGAAGCCCTCTTAGTTGAAATACATAAATCGCTCACAGGTGGAGTTTAGAGGGAGTTTATCTGGGATGCAGTGAAGTGCTGTATGTTTTTAGGATATCTACATGTCACAAGAGGCCCAAGGAATGTGTATGAAAATTAGGCCTCTTGTTCCGGTTCTTAGGCCTGAAAGAAAATCCCAGATTGAGAGGTTCAGGACTTGAATGAGCATCATGTGCGAGTTGTATTTAACCCCTTTTCTACTGAAACCACTCAGAGAAGAACATTGATTCAGGTGCCCTGCCAGTTAAGCTCTTAAGAACTACAACAAGGTGTTTAATTTCTCTGAAGCGATTCATCATAATTTATTTTTTAAAAAGACTCTTTTTGTCATCATTTATACCGGTGATATTTGTGGTGTTCTGTGGGTAGTTAGCTGTCTGATAATGTAGGTAGTTAGCTCTCTGATAATGTAGGTAGTTAAGTCTCTGATAATGTAGTTAGTTAGTCCATGTGTCCTCCAGAGTTCTCAATCATAATGTGGATGATTACCTGCTTGGGTGTTTTCTGGGTTGCTGGCACAGTAAGTATTGCCTTGAGTTTGGAGTGAGATGGCCAGCAACATGGAGTGTAAAGAGGCAACTGACTTGGTCATGGCATTGGAGGACCCCCAGTGACCTTTAACAAATTCCATTACAATGCATTATTATTTTAGCAATTACTCTTTATTGCTAAGGAATAGACATGAAAAGAAAATCTAATAGGCCCTTTCCTGAAAAAACAATCAATTGAATAGAATTTTCTTTCAAAAGTAAATTTAAAACGGAGGTCCCAATAGAGTCTCCTTAGAAAGATAATCTTACCAGAATAGTTTAGGAAAACTTCTCAGAATAAATCCAGTAAAGGGTTGTTTTAATGGTGTAAACACCTAACCATTTACACACTATTGTGACTACAATCTTCTCAAGAAATTAAACTATTTTAAATCTGAGACATGCCACATTTTTCGGTGCCAGCATTGCCCTGGAGTCAGATATAATTTGTAAAACAGGAATGTACCAGTTTGCCCATTATCTTAATGACATTCTATTGATAAGCTGTTCTCACATTGGAATTTTCCATGAAGTATGTGGGGAACACCAATGGCATAAATATGTATCACTGTTGTAACGTTATTAGAACTGTAAATATGGCATATGATGCCCATTTACAATGTGGTAATGTTTCTACTTATTTATTTATTTACGTTTGTAATTGTACTTTATCCTTCATAAAAACCAGACATATTTTTTGCTCATCTTCCATTTCTACACAACTTCAATAAGCCAGGAACTCAAGAGCGACACTACCGTACGCCAATCAAAATACAGTTTATAATCTACCAACTACCAACAATGTTTAATTAATCAAGCTAGTTTGTCATGAAAAATATTATAACCGAGAGCCTTATAACACTCCTCGGGTATAACGCTCCTACAGTATGTCCCCCAATTCCTTATATCATTGATTCATGCAATATTTCTAAAGTAAACACAGTACCGGTGTTGCTCAAACTGTAAACAACTTCTCAGTCTAACTAGTCTCTCCCTTTTGATACAGTATTTGAACTGAAGAAAAGCTGGGCTGGCACTTTATAACACAGACATCTTATTCAGAATTCGTATATTATAACTAAATAAATATTAGGCCTATTACGTGGTTCTTTCGTAATGTATTTATTTACTTTTCTAAGCTGCAAGAGGAGCTACAGCTTTCTCCGGGAGAGGAAACGCTTCAACGCCGCTCCGGCAGCCGCACCTGAGGCGAGCCCATTTCCTCTTCACCCCTCCTGACCCGCTCTCCTTGTCGCCCTTGGTTTGCTTGTCTGTCGTTTCGAACTAAACCTACCGCTGTTTATCCAGGCTATTTATAGATTAAAAACTGCTAGTTAAAATGATCCACGAGTGGGAATGTTACCTTTTTTTAAATATAGCATTGATTACATAGTGCTTTAGGCATGGTTAATTCACGGAAAGTTATTTTTTTCTTCACTATATGTGCATTACGGAGAGGGAATTATTTTGTTTTGTATTTCAGTCAGGTGTGTGTTGTTATGTGTCCCGCAGGCGCATCACACAGGGCGTGGCAATCCACACACTGACTGAGGACGGGATCTCGCACTAAAACATAGCGCCAATACCGCCGTACAAATGAGCCGGCTCCTTGCAGAGTATATGGAGCTTATGTCTTTCTGTGTGATTACGTCACCCACCAGCCCTGGGGCTGCCTTCCAGCATGCTCTCTTTTGTACAGCGGTATCGGCGCTATGCTTTATTGTATCCCGGGTCCGCGCCCGCCCTTCGCCTGTGTGTGGATGGCCTTGAACTGGGTGATGCACCTGCCTGCGTTAACCGAGATCGCTACTTTTATATATATATATAGTGTGTATATTTAATGTTACAGTCTATATAATATCTCCCAGGACATGCCTGGAATCTGAAATTAATTTTAATAATTTGCTAATGGTGAAATTATATATATATATAGAGAGAGAGAGAGAGAGAGAGAATACAGTGAGTTGGAATGCTTCCCAGTGATGTCAACATTGTTAAACATCGCCCTCTACTGTGCACACCATAGGGCTGCTAAAGGAGCGTTAAAGAGAGCAGTGGTTCCCAACACTGGTACTGGGGACCCCCTGTGTCTGCTGGTTTTCATTCCAACTGAGCTCTCAATTACTTAACTAGACCCTTAATTGAACTGATAATTTGCTTAAATAGACCTTTGTAATTGTTTCCACGCTCTTAAACAATTGCAGATTTATAAATAACTTGAACTCTGCAACTGTGTAAGAACTGAAAACAATTATCAATTCAATTCAATTAAGGGCATAGTTAAGTAACTGAGAGCTCTGTTGGAATGAAAACCAGCAAAGACAGGGGGTCCCCATTACCAGGGCTGGGAACCACTTAAAAAGTAACACAAAGGAAGAATCCTACGGAATGTATAACTTATTTATACATTATTATTGGGAAGGGGACTTAGTTAGGGGAAACACCAGTATGTGATGGATGCCTAATGACTTTCTACATAGATAGCAGGTAGCAATTATTGTGTTTAAAGGCTAGGATCATAAATTGGAATAGAAGATTACCTTTTACCTCTTAGAGGATTTAGATTTTTTCCTCTAACAAATGGTTCCTTTATAACAGACACTGAGACTAATTTTCAATTTCACGCCTGCATTATTAACCCTAATTTTAAAAGTATAGTTAGGAGGAGGAAAAATACGGTAACACATGGGCTCTCGTGGTCATTGTCATGTGAATTGTTAATTTTGTTATGTCATTTGACTTCCTGGATCAAATGAAAGAAGACTGCTGTCCATTCAAAAAGCTTAAATAACTTGGCTATGGGAAATCGTTCAGCACAGGATAATAACTGAGTTGTGAACTTTTGAACATTGAATATAGAGAGGGGTAGCAAAGGCCGGGGGAAATTATTTTATTGATGGTAGGAAGAATCCAACTGGACACCTGCCCCCTGCTGATTTCACCTGCCCCCTGCTGTTTTCACCTGCCCCCTTCTGATTTCACGTGCTCCCTTCTGATTTCACCTGCCCCCTGCTGATTTCACCTGCCCCCTTCTGATTTCACCTGCCTCCTGCTGATTTCACCTGCCCTCTGCTGATTTCACCTGCCCCCTTTTGATTTCACCTGACCTTTGTCACTAGCTCTGACAAGAAAAGTTTGTTTTTTTCCAGAAACCACACAGTCCCTGTCATCTGTCCTCCATGCATTAAATAAGCAGCTGTGATTTTCCCAGTTACATTTTGTCTGAAAATTATACTTTCATATTATTTACAGAGAAGATTAAAAGACTGCATTGTTTTCATAAAGATTTCAGAGAAAATGATCCATCGCTGTCGCATATGTAATTTGATAAAAAAATGTGTACATGAAACTTTTTCTAATAATTTTTAATATACTGCCAGTATGTTCTTCATTTTTTGTCTATGTAAACACATGCAAATGTTTTTGTTTCATCTTGACTGTGAAAGGGAACTGGCTTATTTTGTCTGTTGTGATGAAGGATATATAATTTCTTACCAGGTGACACAAGCACCAGATGCACAGGAAACAGAGACCACTGGGATGTGGGCAGCAGGATTGTTGACAGGTGAAGAACTGAGAAAAAAATAAAAGCTGAAGACTGAACTGATAAAGCAGAGAGATCCAGTCCCATGCATGCTTATCAATATAACAACATTATTGAACTCATAGTTTTAATATGAAGTCTTTATGAAGATATCTGGCACCACTTTCATTGATTGGTTCCTCTGTTATATTCAGTAAACTATAATGAGGCAACTTAAGAGCACCTTGACGTTGTTTCTTGGTAGCTTGAAAGTTCACAGCTTTGTATCCTGCTGCCTTCTTTGGTGTTTAGTATTGTGTGCAGCTGCAGGAACTGCAATGTAAAGTCATGGCTGCGTTTGCCTCTACATTATTATTTATTTATTTATTTGTTTGTTTATTTATTTATCCAGTGTGACTTGCAACTGTTCCTAAATATCACAGTACAAAGTATTGCATTTTAAAATATCACGCTACAAGTTATCACATTATAAAATATCACATTACAGAATATCATAATACAGATAAGAGCAGTTATGAAGGTACAATAAGATGAAATACAAGTAAGAGCAAAATAAAGAGTACAATAAATTATAAGTAAGAGCGAGTTTGACTAAGAGCAGTTTAAACTTATAGTAAATATTTGCTTATACGAGTGAAGTCCAGTAAGAATACGTAGTAAGTATGACAAATGGACGAGAAAGATTTCAGATAAGAGCTATTACAAAAAATGTGAGTACGGTTACCTATAAGAGTAAAATCAAATACAAGATGCAGTAAGTAGTTATAGTTAGGAGCAGTAGTTGAATGTGACAAGGTATGGAGCAGTTTAGTACAAGTACTGGTACAATTGGGTGCCTATAGTCCAGTATGGTTAAGATTTGTGATGTTTACAAATACTGTCTGAGCAGGTGTGTCTTGAGGAGGTGCTGGAATTTTGTCAGGGACCGAGCAGTCCTGATCCATGGATAGGATGTTCCACCACTGAGGGGCAACTGTGGAGAAGGAGCGGGCTCTGGAGGCGGGGGAGCGGAGGGGGGGTACAGCTAGTCTGCCGGAGGTGGAGGAGCGGAGGTGGCAAGAGGGGGTGTAGGCAAAAATGATAGTCTGGAGATAGGTGGGAGCAGAAAGGTCAAAGCTATAGAGAACCAGTGCAAAGAGCGGAGCAGCGGTGTACTGTGGAAGAAAAAAGGAAGGGAAGATAAGGCAAACAGCAGAGCTTTGGATAAGCTGGAGCGGACGGATAGCAGAGGCAGGAAGGCCAGCCAGAAGGGAGTTGCAGTAGTCAAGGCAGGACAGTACCAGGGCCTGAACTAGTATCTGAGTGCAGTAGTCGGTGATAAAGGAGCGATTTCTGCATATATTGCTGAGGTTGAAACATCAGGAACATGCCAGAGTAGAGATGTGCTGAGAGTAGGAGAGGGAGGGGTCAAGGGTGACTAGAAATAGAGATAGAGAGATCTGTGGTGGGGAATGAAGAGGGGGGGGGAGAAAATGTCTGATTTGGAGAGGTGTTGAGTTTGAGATGATGTAAGTGCACCCAGGAGGAGATGGCTGAGAGACAGGTAGAGATACAGGAGGAAATGTTGGAGTCAGAGGTGGGAAAGGAGAGGAAGATCTGAACATCTTCTGCATAGAAGTAACACGAGAAGCCATGGGAGGGGATGAGGGGACCCAGGGAGCGGGAGAGAAAACAGGACAGGTCCCACAACTGAACTTTGGAATCATTTAATCATTGTATAATGTATGATTTATGTTAATAGATTACATTTTTCTAGATCAAAAAGTTTGACTAAGTAAACAAGCCTAAAACAATGACCCCGGTTCCCTGAAAGAGAAAATAACCATCAACGTATGAGACATTGCAGTCAGGCAGTAGGGATTGGCTGAGCTTTATAGCAAAGCTGCCGATAGGCCTCTGTGCGAGCTGCCATGTAAGCCCGCCCCCCTGGGAGCTTACTATACGCAGCACGCAGAGAATCTCTTCCTCTTTTGCTCTTCGGGCCGAGAAGGCTTCCGGAGCGACCTCGCGGGTTGATGGTTATTTTATCTTTCAGGGAACCGGGGTTGCATCCGCAACCTATTGTTCCCTTTCAATTTGAAAATAACCATCAAAGTATGGGAACAGTGTACCCAAGCCGTCGCGAGGGAGGATTCTCGGCAGTAGGACAGACTTACGTCATAACGCAATTGCGTAGGTAAGACATCTAGGCATATGCGGAGCTGCGCCTCAGCGTCTATGCTCGCAATGACAGCTGTCAGAAGTGAAATAGTAAACATCGTACTGGCATCCTAGGATGCCATAGTGTGTAGTACAGAAGCTCCAAATAGTGGAGCAGAGAAATCCAGTATGTTTAACGGGTAAAACCTCATAAAGTATGCGGTGTAGCTCAACTGGCTGCCGCGCAAATGTCGGACACCGGCACTCCCTTAAAGAGGGTCCTGGATGTCGCCATACCCCTAGTGGAATGCGCCTTCAATTGCCCTGGTGGTGGAAGGCCTGCAGACTCATAAGCTAATTTAATAGCATCCACTATCCAATGGGAAATGCGTTGTTTAGACAACAGCTGACCCAAGGTCTTAGAACCATGGCATATGAACAACTGTTCTGTTTGCCTCATAGTCTTTGTACGGTCAATATAACACCTCAATGCCCGCACAGGGCAGAGCATGTGTAACCGTTCTTCCTCTGGGTAAGAAAAAAGAGGAGGATGGAACGCCATCAACTCGACTGGCTGGTTCATGTGGAACAGGGATATGACCTTTGGCAAAAAGGCTGGATTTGGGCGCATGGAGACCTTAGAACCGTCTCCTGCGAAATGAGTATATGAAGGATTCACTGAGAGAGCATGTAACTCGCTGACACGTTTAGCTGACACCACTGACAGCAGAAATGCAGTTTTAATAGACACGAGCCTCATATCCACAGTGTGGAGAGGCTCAAATGGTGCCTTGGTAAGGGCTTCTAGCACCTTTGAGGAACTGTGATGCCAGAAAATGGCAACCTGGTGATAACCCGTCAATGCGTACATGGCAAGCTGATATGGCGGCTAAATACACTTTAAGTGTAGAGGGAGATTTCCCTTCATCTAACAGTTTCTGTAGAAACTGTAATATCACTGCCATAGGACAAGATATTCCCCAACCTTGGTTGGAAGCATCAGTCGTAATCACTTCCCTCCGGAAGATGAGACCCAGGCGAACGCCCTGGCGGATGTTTGACTGAACTTTCCACTCGGGATACCGTCAACCTGCGGTGTTTGTCTCTCCGCGGATGTAACGCGAAGGCATTGAACCAGGCCTGTAGAGGTCTCTGGTGGGAAGGGCCACCTGGGGCTGTGCCATCAGCCCCAGGTGCGCTGGCACAGCTCTATGCTGATTGTTTCTCTCAACCTGAACAGGGAGAGACACCATTCCAGTGAGGCAACTCTTTGTGTCAATAAGGTCGCTTCCATGGACACCGAGTCCAGATGCAGACCCACAAATTCAGTCTGTTGGCTTGGCACGAGGCGGCTCTTTTCTGAATTGACCTTCAGACCCAGCCGCTGAAGATGGTCCATAACCATCACTGTGTGCTGTGCCAGCTGCTCCTTGGACTGCGCACAGACGAGCCAGTCATCCAGATAGTTCAGCAGTCGGACACCTTGAGCCTGCAAAGGAGCTAAAATGGCATCCATACATTTGGAAAAGATTCGAGGAGCTAGTGACAGACCGAATGGGAGGACACAAAACTCGTACACCCTGCTCTGGAATGTGAAACGCAGATACTTCCTGTGACCCGGGCAGATGGGAACGTGAAAGTACGCTTCTGTCAGGTCCACGTGGTAAACCAGTCGCCATGTCGGACTGACTGGATGATGTGCCTGTGCGTAAGCATCCTGAATGATAACCGTCGTAGGTATCTGTTCAGTACTCGCAGATCTAAAATAGGGCGGAACCCGCCATCCTTTTTGGGCACTAGGAAGTATTTGGAATAGAACCCCTGGTCGATCAGAGCAGGGTCTACTTGTTGAATGGCACGCTTCCTGAACAGTGCCTGTATCTCCACATTCAGAGCTGAGGACTGAGCCAAGTCCTTCACTGCAGTTACGACCACCCCCTGAAGGGGGGGGGGCTTTAACCAGAACTGAAGGGTGTACCCGGTGGAAATGGTCTTGTGCACCCAGATGTCGTTGGCGCACTGTTGCCAGAACTGGAGCTGTGGAACTGTATAAGGGTGGGCTAATAGCTGCCTGGGTGCCTCAGGGCTGTTTTGGCTGTGCTCGCCCACGAGGGGCCTGGCCAGAGCCACGAGGACATGACCTGCCACCTCCTCTAGGGCGCCATTCTACGCACCGCGGCTTTGTAAAGCCAGGCTGGCCGCGTGCTGATGGACCTACGGGGGGAGGTTCTACTACCCCGTGGTTGCACCTGCTGCTGTGGCGGTGTCTTACTCCATGGCTGTTCCTGAGGCCGCTTCGGCTGGAACTGCTTATTTGGCCACATCTTGGCCATTTGCTGTGATGCCTACCATGCCTTGATGGAGCGTTGCAGCATCTCCTCCACTGCCGGACCAAATGTGTGTCCGGGTGTAATTGGAGCTTCCAGCAAGGGGGCCTTGTCAGGCTCCTGCACTCTCGCCTGCAAGAGCCAGAGCTGTCTTCTGGCCACAACCATAGAAGCAATGCTCCTGCCCTGAGCCCGCACGCAGCTGGCTGACTGTGCCTAGCTCGCTTCTGAGGGCCGCAGAAGGGCACTCAGGTAGGTCTATAATGAGTGCCGCTTGGTAAACCGCCAGTAGACTGGCTACATTAGACAGTCTGACTGCCTCCGTGGCCGCAGAGTACCCTTTTTTGAGGTGTATCTCTGTGGTCCTGCATTGCTTATTAGGACACGCTGGGTCCTTTGTAAGCCCAGATAGTGTCCGCATTTTAACCAATGCGGCGAAAAAAGCGTCCACCGGTGGAAAGGACGCTAGACCAGCCTCACTGGCCCCCTGCATAGTAAAGGCCGAAGCCTTGCGAGACGTCGCAGGAGCAGAGGCCGGGGCACCCCAGGGAGACTGCACTTCCTTGACTGATGGGAATGGGCTGAAGGCGACTTAAACAGAGATCGCCGGGGAAGCTCTGTCTTGGGCCAATCGATACCCAAGTGGCGGGTTGCCCTGTCTACCACAGACCACATAGGGTCGTCAGTGTCCATCACCTCGGACTCAGAATCCTGGTCCGAGTGGTGGGAGGCTACCTCAGCCTCTACATTGTCCCCTTCCAGGATGTCAGAGGCTTCTCTGGAGACGGTATCGATATCCCAGTCCTTCTGCGGTTGCATTGGAAGGGAAACGGCCAAGGGAGATTGTGGGGGGGCCACTGGTTGGCTGGTGACGGGCCCAGTGGGTTGTTCTGGGGCTCGAGGCACTGCAGTAGCTAGAGACATGAGAAGGTCTCAAACTCCAAAACTACCGACCTGTCTCTGTATCGCCTGTCACGACGAGGGGAACGAGAGCGTCCTCTATGTCGAGGCGATCTGAAGGGCAAGCTAGACTCCCGACAAGGGCATGCCCTAGGAGGGAGGGGCTACTAGCCCAAGTGCGTTTGGTGGGGGACCTCTGACCGGCTGTAATCTGGGAGGCCGGGCTCGTGGAGAGCTGCAATCGCCCTGGTGGCGTCGCAATAGATGACGGCGGGGCTGAAATGGTGTGGGAAGATCCCAACGAAGGGGAGTGCCCACCCACTGACTACTTAGCCCTTTGCCGAAGGGCACGTGCTTGAAATCCAGCACAAAGGTGGCAAAAAGCCTTATCCGCCAACGCGGATGCAGCATGTTCTGGCCTAAGACATGCCACGCACTCTTTGTGAGGGTCACTGGCAGACAGCTTTGCCTGGCAGGACGTGCAGTGGTGAAAGCCAGACATCTTAGTCGAGCGCGGCATGGCAAACATCGACCAAGGCACCGAGCGTCGAGAGTCGAAATGCCGAGCGTCTAGCGTCGAAGCGCCAAGCGCGAGCGGCAGAGCGTCGATACGTCGAGTGTGTAGTGTCGAGGCACCGCGCGTCGAGCGTGTGGTGTCGAAGCACCGAGCGTCGAGCATGAAGCGACGTAGCATCTAGCGTCGAAGCTCCGAGCATGTAGCGTCGAGCATGTGGCATCGAAGCGCCGAGCGTCGAGCGAGTAGCGTCGAAGCGCTGAGCGTGTAGCGTCGAGGTGCAGAGCGTCGAGCATGAAGCGTCGAAGCACCGAGTGTCAAGCATGTGGCATCGAAGTGCCGAGCGTCGAGCGTTGAAGCACCGAGCGTATAGCGTCAAGGCGCCGAGCGTCGAGCACGTGGCATCGAAGCGCTGAGCGTCAAGCATGTGGCGTTGAAGTGCCGAGCGTCAAGCACGTGGGTCGAAGTGCCGAGCGTCGAGCATCAAGAGCCGAGCGTCTAGCACGTGGCGTTGAAGCGCAGAGCGGCGAGCGCGTAGCATCAAAGTGCCGAGCGTCGAGCATCGAAGCGCCGAGTGTATATCGTCGAAGCGCCGAGCGTATAGTGTCGTGGCGCCGAGCGTCGAGCACGTGGCTTCGAAGCGCCAAGTGTCGAGCATATAGTGTCGTAGTGCCGAGCGTATAGCGTCGAGGCGCCGAGCATCGAGCACGTGGCGTAGAAGCACCGAGTGTCAAGCACGGAGCGCTGCACCGAGTGCGGAAGCGCTACACCGAGCGCTGAAGTGCTGACACCTCGCAGAGCGAGTACCGAGCGTCGAGACCCTAGAACAAGACGCCTAAGCATCAGCTGACCCGCAAAGAGGAGACGCTGGTGCTGGTACAGTGTCTTATTTGGTGTTAATACTTACCTTGGTGCTAAGGGAGTATATGCTTGGTGGTCGTCTTCTTATGGTGTCTCAAGCTGCAGCAAGTGCTTGGTGTACTTGGTGAGAGATACTGTAGGGCAAATAAATTTAGAATTATCTAATAAAGAGAAGATGAGGGAGACCACAAGGTTAAACAAAAACGCAACGCCGAAGCAAAGCGTGAAAGGATATATAAAGTAATATATAAATTATATATACACAACTATATAACCCAATAACCAATAATAAACCTAACTGAAATAAACTCGGAGAAGGGGCCAAAACCAGTTTCTCAAGCCTAAGCTTAGTGAGTACAGACAGTCAAGTACCTACCGCTACCGATGCTGAAGACAAAAGAGGAAGAGAGTCTATCGGCAGCTTTGCTATAAAGCTCAGCCAACCCCTACTGCCTGACGGCAATGTCCCATACGTTGATAGTTATTTTCGAATTGAAAGGTAACTATTTAATAGCATTGACTGAGGTTAATATCTGTCCATTTCATTGCAAAAAAGCATAATTGCTTTTGCCGATATATGTTTGAGATTAATGTCAAAAATAATTATAAAAGAAAGCCACATAAATCCACCTGTTATGTTTGCACTTTTTCTGTGTTTTCCTGAAGCGATGAGTTGGTAATACTCTCAACCCAGATGTTTAGCACTGTCGCAGACCCAGCCATTCATTCTTCAATTGTTCAGGATCAGTAGAAAAGTAAGATTTACACTGCTTCCGTTTTCCATGTGGACCTTTAATACAGGCACATTTCCAGACCTTTAATACAGACAACACTAATTCTAGCAACTGTGCTGAAGAGGAATGATGTCATTGTGTTCAGTTTGCCATCATAAATACTGCATTGCATGTATTTCTTAAGAAAGTACTTTAGAGGGAGAATTTGCTTATAAGGAATGGTCAAAATTCAAACCCATTAAAAAAACAAAAATGGAAATGGCCACTTAACATATTGTTAGCTGAGTTTCCTAACCTGTAATTAATCAACCTTTTATGGTTTACTGGAGAAACAATAACTTTTTCCGAAGACTGTTGCAGTTTTCGATGTTTGGGATGTGGCCAGGAAGTGGTCAAAATAGAATAAAGATGAACAAATATCCAGATAACTTTACACTTCCTCAGTTAGAGCTGCACGGACCGACTATCATATTATTGGGAATGTGCTTTCCTCAGACGAGGGTCGTTGGTGCGGATTGGGTTAATTGACCATTCCAAGTGAAACAAGTGAAGAAAAAGCCGCTTGAGTTTGTGTGGATCTCTGTTCTCCAGTCTAACAAAAAGCAGCAATCATCACAAACCCAAGCAGCTGTTTCTTCACTAGTTTCACTTTGAATGATATATTAGCCCATTCAGCACCAACGACCCTCGTCTGATTGTCAGAGCCTGATTTCATTGGAGCTCAATCCGAATAACCGAATTGGTTCATGCAGCATTATTCTCAGAAATGGCCAAATCTGCAAAGCTTTTACAAATTCTGAAACTTTGAATCGCCAGTAAATCAAATCTGCACTGTGTTTGAATTTTGACCGCCTCTTGTAGACAAACTTAGTAGATCCAAAGATATCTGGTTGAAACACAAATCTCCTGAAGACTCTGATTCGCATTAGGGATCATGAACTGGGCATACACATTTAAGCCCATGTCAAGGCAGTGCCAGGCTGTGAATAAGGCCAAGTAAGACCAACACTCACTGCAGCAATAAGTGACATATTTAATTCTGATGTCTATTCCAAAAGTAAACAGGTAAGGTATGTATGTATTTATTTATTTATTTATTTATTTTACACTTAATGCACAGAACATCTTATGAACAAAATAAATGGCTTCTTTTCTGTAGTTTGTGGGGTTTTTTTAATACATTTTAGGATCACAATTATACCTGTTATAACCGTGTGGTTTTACTAGTAAAAACTGTAACATGATACAGTGTGCATGGGCACAAGAGCAGTTTACAGGTTTGTCTGGGAAAATGGAATAGACCCTAAACAAAGTTTCCACAAGCATGTTGCATGCATAATATCTGCTCTGTATAACAAAAACACTATCTGGAATAAATAGAAATCCCCTTTAATTCCTGCTCTGTTACAGAGATTGAAGATTTCATTTCTATCATATATAACCCACTGCTGCTGCAATGCCTGTTTAGTTACACAGACATGGCTGTGAGGTGACAGCTTGTGTGCCTGTGGCTGAAATTACATTTGGGGAAGGTAGACACACTGGATAGTCAACAAAGTCTTGTTTCTATGAAGTAGAGTGCACAGAAGACTAAGGTATTGGTGAATGTACATTACCAGACAGTGTCTGCAGTTATACATTGAAGTATAAAGAAGTGAAGGATGTTGGCCTTGAAGAATCACAATTGCTTTAATGAAAGTGTTAAACAAAAGTTCTACAAATGGAACACAATTAAATACAGATACATCAGATTCACTGTAAGCCCACAGGATATGCAACCACAATTAAATAGCCACAATCAATAATTAGTTCATGTAAGATTTCATGTTAGTTCATTCACATTTCTTATCTGTTTGCTTATAACTAGTTCAAATATTGTATGCAAGTTTTTGTTTTGTTTAGTTTTTTTTTTTTAAGTTTCATTAGGAATCCCCCCCCCCCCCCCCCCCCCCCCCCACACACACACACACCACCCACACACCCACACAAGCACACAAGCACACACACACCAAAAAACCCCAAAACAGTTAAATAGCAGCATTGCATTGCTTTAAAGCAATAGAGACTGATGGACCTGAATTTACATTACAAATACAGTAGTTTTCCCAGTATGAATAACCTTGGTAGGTTGTGGTACTGTAATTTCAAATGTATTAAACTGACTTTTATGTAATTTCAAATGTATTAAATATTTCCTGACTTTTAAAGGTATTGTGCTATATATATATATATATATATATATAGATATATATATATATATATATATATATATATATATATATATATATATATATATATATATATATATATATATATATTATATAATATTATTTCTTATTGAAAATCAACAAGGCTTGTGTTTCCTCTGCAATATACAGCATCAGCATAAAACACATTTTGGAAAAAAGGCAACCAATTTTTCAAAATGTTTGCTTTAACTTCCTGAGATGCTGTAATACAACCTCTTACTGCTGAAGGTAGAATCAGGAGCGTGGCTCTGTCCCTGTTTCATGATATCTACCTTCAGCTGAAATGTCCTTTGAGGAATGTAAACAAACTGGACTGCTTCCAGAAAGAGTAATGTGTAAAGGCTACAAGACTGGATAAAACAGACATCAACCAATCATACTGTAGAAAAAAAAACAAAAAAAAAAAAAAAAAACTGAACATGACAACGTAACTCTAAAAGCTCTTGTGATGTATTAGGACCTGTATTAAACCTCCATTACACTTTTGTTTATTAAAACAAACATACTGAATTATTTACTGTACTCACAAAATATTTGTAACATTGAAAGAGATTCTATTCTATTCCATATTTTATGCTATACAATAAATAAATAAATAAAATACTGAATGGTCAGTTTACAGATTAGATGCAATAATGCACAACTGATCATAAAATGAGTTATTTTGACTCTATAGATAGTAGATTTTGCTGCCACATTGTATTTATTAAATCTGTATTAGGATTGTATTGTGATACAATGTGCATTCGTAAGGACAACAAAAATATGTTGCATTTACTTTTGTTTAGAAAGCAATAAATAGTAAACCCTAAGTAACTGATGGTTATAAGGCAGTATGCCCATTTGTGATGCTGTGATAGTAAAACCATTGAGCACAGAGCAACAGCTTCTGGCAGATAGACACAAATAATGAGATTCTTAGACTATCCTCCATAGGTCATACCATTGGTACTAAATGTTCATTACATTTAAAATTGTAAAAGCTAAAACATTATCATTCAATTTTAACAAAAAAGAGCCAGATACGTTTAATTATATGTTTGGTTTAGAGGTGGTCTTTGTTTGTTTTTTTGTTTTGTTTTTTTTGTATCTGTGGTACATTATTAATGAATTAGGCTACCTAAAATATACTGTAATAAGCAAAAAGGAGTCACATATGTTCTCACCTTTTGTCAACTCTCTACAACTAAGAGGTCAGTTTGAGAATTGCCCACTATTACACAATGTACATTGTAATTACCAACAGGCAGTAGCACAGTGTACTCTCTGTGTATTTTGAGGTGAAAGTCCTTTGTACAGTAAGTCTTGTATTGTTAATGCCTACCTCTAGTTTCTGTTGTTGCCCCTGTTGGTTTGCTCTGTGTTCAATAGCCATGAAATTATTACTTATCTTCTTTAGGGTTTCTATTTACTTTTTAGTTCTGAAAGTGCCCGTCTTCCTAGAATTTCAGATATTGTCACAAGCCCTTCTTTTTCTTTCATCAATTGGCTTGGCAATGCAAACAAGGTTTCTCATCGGTTCCTCTTTGCCTTGTTTGCTGTCTGTCTTTGCTAGCAAGGCTCGATCATTGGCTGAGGCACTTGTCTTTTCTAACAGAAGCACACTAACCAGGTAAACACCGGTCATCCAATACAGTGTTTTTATCCGTCTCCAGCACATTGAAATCAATGATTTCAAAATGTCAACAGGATTAACCGGCATGAATTTATAAGGGATTTCCACTTTTAGTTAATGTTCACTTCATGTTCTGAAGTAGGTAGGCTTGAGGTTTACATAAACATAAACTAACAGTTTTACATAAAAAGAGCTGCGATTCTTTCTTTTGACGAAGGAAATTCTTGACATTTGCTAGATGAACCAAGTCTTCTTTAGGCACAAATTCTGAAAAAGAAGATAAAAGTTTTAACTAAAAGACACATCCACAGAGAACAGTGTGTAGGTGAGAACTAGTCTGTTAGATCAGCAAGGATCTGGAATAACAAATCATGCAAGGAAACATGGTTGTCTTTAATACAAGATACAGTCATCTAAGACTTAGCCAAAAAAAAAAAAAAAAAAAATATATATATATATATATATATATATATATATATATATATATATATATATATATATATATATATATATATATATATATATTTGCTATCATTTAGTTAGCTTTCACATTTTAGTTTTCAATTATTTACACTTTGTGTTTGTGACTCTTTCTGAGTGCGCTAGTTGTCAGCATTGTTCTTTTAACCAACACAGATACAATGTTTAATTGTCCAGAGAAAAGCCATGTTGTATACCAAGTGTGACTGCCACCTTGAGGTAATTATTCTGAACCAGTGGGCCTTGCTAAAGAAAGCAATGTCACAGTGTGCCGCTGCATAGCGTATAGGGCTTGAAATAAGACCCTTTTGCAGTGATTTCTGGGATAAAGACGCTCAGGTGCCCGTTATCATGCCTCCAGTATTTTCGTGTACCCATTTTATGACCAACTAACAGACAAATAACAAAGACAACTTAACTCATCTAATGCTTGCTTGCAAATAAGATGCCACTTTTCCCAGGTACTTTTAAAATAATTGATACTATACGGTATTAGTAGTGTGGTGTGCGTCCGTAGGAAATCTGTCCATTGCTTTAAAAATGTGAGTTTCATCCCTTAAAACTTTGTGTCACTGAAAATGTATTACACTATAAAAAACTGGTTACCATTTCTTAATACACAAATGTTACCGATTTTATTAAAGTAGAAAATTGGTCACTCATTATAATAAATTGTTTATGAAAACAATTAGTTCTTTTGAGTTGAGGATTAAATTGATTAAAAAATATTAGGTTAATGGCACAAGTTACTTTTAGTCTATTGCATCTGTTTTTTCACGGTATATATATTTTTTTTATACTGCCCAAAATACTGTAATCTCTTTCAAGAGAAATGTATTCATGAAACCTGCTAATGTGCAAGAATCTTTCACATTTCATGTCCCCTAGGTTCTTATTGTAAATAAGATGGGGTGCATTAATATCCAACTTCTCTGCCCTCAACACTGTGTGTGGAACGCATGGTATGTGTCGATTTATTTTTTTTCCAACCCCTGTAGTACACTGTATTTTTGCTTTTGGAGTCATGGCCTCACTTGCCTGACACTGTTCAACCTGTAAAAGTAGGGGAGCGTTGCGTCTCCAGATCTAAATCATTCACATTATTGGAAATTCGTTTTTCCGGAGGTACAGGTATTGGTTGAACCAGTTAATCTGCAGTGACACATAGTATTGACTGTACCAGAGAGCTAAGCAGTTTGATTCTTTAGCCCTTCATCTCCCAAGTGGCCAGACGAAGTGTTTTGCCATTGATTAGGCAAAAATCTCGGGGATATTTAAGTACAGTTTGTTTGGGGCTTTTTTTTTCATAAAGAGGTTGTTGTCAGTACTTCCCTGCCTGATTGAGGAAAGTTTGACTAAGTCTGACCTCAGATTCATTTTGCATATAAAAGATAGCAGTCACTTTCTCGTACCAGACAATGAAGTCCTAGAAACTAAGTCATTAAAAACCACATTTGAGAAATTGACTTCAAGGTCCTTTATAGACAATGCACAGGTATTGCACTCTTCCCATTAGTGATCTGCAAGCTCATCTCACTCCTAACCTGTGTACACCCTGCTTGTCAGTCCTGGGCCATTCTCAAGTAAACACACTGATCTTTGCTTTGATCTTTAATGATCTTTAGCTCAAATTAAATTAAATCCTAGGATCTCTATAAGCACTTTTATTTCATTGACCTATCCTAGCACTTCAGCATGTTATTTGCTTGTTTCATTCTTGATGTGAAGTATGTCCTTCTGCAGTGGTAACAGGCACCTTGGTGCTGCTAAGCCTTTTAAGTAACATTGCAGCTATTATAAAATGTTGAGTTTTAACTTTGACTTCACAGCAGAAAGTCCTCTGGCTATATGTAAAGTTATTTGTTCATGAGTTCTGTCTAATTTACCTTTTGGTAATTATGTAAGGTTTTGCGAATGCTACAGGCTCTTTCTTGCTGCAAGACCGTTGTGACATTTGTCATTTATTTCAACTCAGCTTATGCTTGGATATGTTTAAAAAATCCATCCCAGTTCAGCAGTGTTTAAGGTCCTTTTCATAAAGCTTCAACTCATGAGTTACATTATTTAAAGTTGTGTTACTGATCACATAAGCCAACTTGTCAAAGTTGTAGTTTTCACATACACAACACCATTTTACTCCCTAGCAATCACTCCTTGTTACCTAATTCAGATTCACAATTCACTTATGATGGACAACAGCAATGTTGCATCACCTACAATGAAGAGAACACAGTAAATGTACAAATTAAATGCATTTAATCATCTCTTTGAACCACCCCTTAAACAAGCGCAGTAAAATTCATCCTGCAGTTTCTGTCTTAGAATAATTGTAGCTAACAAAATAATTCCATAATTCTTACCTTGCACTTTCATGTCTACATACTACTGGTAATCAGTTTGGAAATCAACATGTGTTACAGCAAACATATTCATTTTAAAACATGGTACCTGGTACTACTTTAAATGAAAGAAAGTTCTCAGTGTCGTCTGGGTCAAAGCATGCTACTGACTGAAAGCATGTATGTCAATAGGGGAGCTGCTGGTGGGTTCATTACAGGAAAAAAGCCATTGAAGTGGTGAAGACAATTTTGCCCTACAGGTGAAATGAAATAGCAAGTTCAGTGAACAGAGATTTCTTTAACCAAGTGTAGTACCATATATCATGTTTTTTGACTATAACAAATTTGACATTTGAGACCGGTATATAACGAAATGTAATATTTATGAAATTATTTTTAGTTTGCTACAATCACTTTAACAAGGCCCAAGTAACCCATATCCACCCTAAACCAAAGGCATGCCTTATCCTTGGCTCTCTTTGTCTTGTCTGACTAAAGATAGAGACCCCTCAGGTCATTATTTGACAAGCTTGAACGAAAACCACAAGGGGTCCTTCAGCCAATGGCACAACTGATAAGAACTCATCTCGATTTATACAGCGAGAGTGCGAGGAAATGAAAAATCCTCTGAGGCCTGCTGGGTTCATGCAGGGCAGCAGTCAAGAGTGAGTCATCCAGAGAAAACACTGACTGCCCATTCCAGCACAAAGCACAAATGAGTTGTTAAAACACAGAATAGCACTAAGTTGAATTTACCGAACCATTCTAACCCCAGAAGAACATCAATTACATTACAAATAACCCCATTCTGAACTTGTTGTTTTCTGTTGCTGTTAATACATTATAATGTCATGCTACCACCCTACATACGTTAAAAAAAATGAAGTACAAACTCTAGCTTACTCTCACAATGACAAATTTGTTTTGAAAAGATTGCAAAAACCATTTGAATTTGAGTTTGATAATGATGAGTTATCAGGTTACAAAACAATACTGTATCAGTTTGAATCATTTAGCAACAAATCGCTGTTCTGTGTGAAGTTCATGCTCTTTTAGGTGGCGTGTTTACAATGGGACAATTCCATTTCACCACAACTGAGTTTCTTAAGCCAAAGTCTTCTCTTAGGCGGTTCCTATACACAGAGACTACTGTACACTGGTATTAAGATTGTATGCTTCTGTACTTTCAAACCTTTCTGTTTAGGATTGAAATGAAACAGAGTGAACATGTCACTTCCATCAATTTTGTTCACATATGGGTTCATCTGCATATCACTTCTTGATTTAGCTTAATTTTTGACTCTGACTACACAGTGTAATAATGGATCCAGTCTCTCCCTTTTGTCTGCCTGGCCACCTGTAAAGTGTGCTGAAGTTCATGATGGCCTATAAAAGATTAAGCCTGGAGATTTCTAGGACAGAGTTTGATAACAAAAGACAGGGCCCCTTAGTTCCAAGTCCTTTTCATGAGACAATGCTGTTGTTACAAAACTCATTGGAAAGGTGATACTCTGCTCACATAAGTATTGAATGCAGTCTAGCAGGTGAAAGGCAGAATCCAATATTGATACAGTCAGCTTTCTAACCCTCTGTTTCTCAGAATAGAGTGGTGTCACTGGTACTGAAGTGTAACTGATGCTGCTTATGGTTGCAAATTATTTATTTTTTTTAAACTCGGTCATGTGCCTTGGGTCTAACCTAGCCATTTCACTCACCTAAAAGAGCACCTTAACGTAAATTTTCTGAACACCATATTGCACACACTTGTGTCTTAAATAAAAAAAAAAAAAACACTAAATAATCTACTTTTACTGAAACAGAAAAAAGCAAAGCAAGTTCAGAGGTTTTTTTAGTTGCACACAAAGATGCTTCAATATAACACCCAGAAGAAATTCTTCACAAATATACAGTACAAGCGGTGGGGAGTGACTTCAGTAACCTTCCCCTGAAGATGAATGATCCAGGATGAATGATCAAAACAATCAAACAGTAAACTGTGAGAATCTAATAAAAGTCAAGAGAGTTCACTAAGACTCTAAAGGATTATTTACTAAATAAAGCAAAATTAACAAATTAGGATTTTTATTTATAGTCAGATATGACTGATAAAGGACTGCATTTGACAGCACTTTGAAACCCAGTCTTCCAAGTTTCATTGCTCTGCATAGTGGTTCCTAAGACCATCTTGGTCTTCTAAAGATTTTCCAACAGACCAATACCAGCATGGTACTAAAAACATACTTATTGATACTACATTTAGTACAAACTACAAAAGTAGTGGTAAGTTAGATATTATTGTTAAAGGGGTTGTACTACAGATAATGAAATAATTCGAAAACACAAAAATGTCAAGCATTTCCATTCATTTTGCAAGTCTCGTGTGAGCAGTTCATGAAAGAAGTTCACATTATAGCTATATATATATATATATACAATTCTCAGAAGTATATAAGAAGTACAATTATAAATAGAACAGCACAGCCACTCAGGGGATTATTTAATTAGCTATAACCACTTTAATTAAAAAATACATAAATAGACAAGCTAATTATACGTTCTATTGTCTAATTTGACCAAATTATTACACAAATTAATGTCAAATCCATATGTTCATTAACAACATTCCAGTATTTCAATTACCAAATATATACCCCAATAGATGTTTTTAATCTTCTATAATATCCTAAAACACATCACCATACACAAAATAACTCTTGCTCTTGTTGGCGATGTCCGTGCACTGTATGTTTTTCAGCACTCATTTAGTGGGGCCATGCCCCCTTGAACACATGCACGCACACGCACACACACACCAACACACACATGCAGAGATATGCATACACGCACACACACATACCATCACACACATACAGAGATATGCAGACACACACACATGCACATACACAAACCACCACACACATGCAGAGATATGCAGACACATACTCACGCACACGCACACACACACACACACACACACCAACACACACATGTAAAGATATGCAGACACACATACACACACACACCCCAACACACACATGCAGAGATATGCACACACACACACACCAACACACATATGCTGAGACATGCAGACACACACACACGCACACACACACACACACTTACACATGCATAAATATGCAGACACAAACACGCACCCTCTCCCCTCTCCTTAACATCTCCAGTAATTAATTAAAAGTTGTTGTTTGTTTATTGTTCCAATGTAGACAGGACAGACAGTGAGCTCCATTACAGGACTGGATAAGCGATGCAGTGCTCTAGTGCTCGACCCCCCCTCCCCCCCGGATATACACTTACTTTGGGTCTCCAGTGTCTCCTGACTCACCAGGGGTTCAGTTTCACTTCCCAATTAGCACTCTTAATATGTGATTCTCCATGTCCATGACAACTCACCTAACACTGAAACCTGGTGACTCCCCTCTAATCCCAGGCTCGATCACAATGCTATTCAAGTGGAAACACCTGCCCAGCCAAGGACAGACATTAGCCCTTTAATCGAAATCTGGACCGGATACAGTCCACAAAAATGAAATGATGACTCACTAACTAGTAGTCCCCTTGAAACCACTGGCTTCTAGTGTTACAAATGGAAAAATAAATATTCATAACATTTCAAATCCCCAAACATGGCTTGTTCATAAAAATCCTTTGCATACATTTGAAGAGGAGGCAATACATTCTCTATGTATTCAATGTATACATTCATTTATAAAACTTGGTATTGAAGCTCCGCAATATAAAAGCAGTGCCTAAGGCATATACTGTAATGCAGTTGAGGTATCAGATCTGTTATTTTCCAAGAAGCTAATCCTGTCCTGTAACAGCAGATGGTACTGGTGCCAGTGGTCACACAAAGAATTGCATGACTCTCACAGTTCTGAATGATTGCGTCTTCTTCAGTGTTAAGATAGATCACTGTAAGCCACCCCAGTATATGCAATGGCATTAGACACAAGAATAGTCCCTGGGGTTGATGCTTGGATCATATTGTATTTGTTTAAATAACATACCATAACTACTCATGAACATTACTTACAATATCCTGCTCCAATAAAAAAAGAAGGAATAAGAACATTGGACAACATTTGTAATTCAATTTAATTTAATATTGGCAAGAATTACACTTTAAAAGCCACATTTACAATATATTATTTATATGTACATTATGTATAAAATAGCAAAGGACAGTAATGTAGAGTCTCTATGGCAAAAGCTCAGAATTCTTTCAGCCAAACTTTCAGTTTTGATGGCTTACCAAAAGAGTTTCCATAGGGACAGTTATGGTCACACTCTCGTCATTTTGCTTCAAAAGGATTAAACACTTAACTCCTGCTTATTTGTAATCTTTAACAAAAAATCTCTTAATTTCTTTAAAAACATGGCTGTAAAACAAACAAACAATGTGTTTCGACACTAACGTGTCTTCATCAGGTTCACACTGATACTCTTTTGGTAAGCAATCAAAACTGAAAGTTTGGCTGAAAGAATTCAGAACTTTTGGATTGCCGTAGAGACTATCTATCTATCTATCTATATATATATATATATATATATATATATATATATATATATATATATATATATATATATATGCTGCAACACAGTATTTTCATTGTATTTTATTAGCCAGAAACGGTTAATTTGCCAAATTACTCATATAGTCAGCTTTGTTTATTATTAGAATTTCTCCTCCAACCATTTGAAGTGATATTGAAGGTTTTCACAGTTTATTAGGAATCATGGTAGTAAGAAAAAACAGATTGTAAATGAACATAGTTCCTTTTATTTATGTAGCCTCTGGTTCCTTCTGCAATAAAAATGTGGCAAATCTGCCACTTGTGCCTTGTTTAATTTTGCCATTTTTATATTAAATGTCTAAATTAAACAATTAAAGGCATGACCTGTTTTTGTATCTAACTTGACTGGTCCCTTTACTCTAACATGGTTGTTGTTGCACTGTACATGTGAAATGTTTTTGGACAGATATTTCATGGGTTTTTAATGTAAATATCCAGCAGAGGGCACCAGCACTCTACACTGCTGCTGCTGTGCAGTATTCGCTCTGTCTCTTCGACAGCAGTGCAGATGATACTGGCCTGGTTCATTTTAACACTGCTGCTACTGTATGTAGGTCACTGGAGTAGGATATAGAGCTTATCATTTCACTCCATCAGGTAATCTTTTTGAACGACCGGTGGTATTCAATTTGAGGACTGAAAGGGTTATTTCTATAAACCATATTAAACAATACGGTTGGGCTGGTGTGTCCTAAACGTCAGTTTAAAAAAAAATACAGTGATACCAAAAACCATGCAGAGAGTTGCTGAAAGTTTTGAATATTCATCTTTATACAATTGTTTAAAAACCAACTAAGAATGATACTTACCTTATTATTAAAAATTAAAAGAGATTGTTAAAATACATAATTACAGACAGTGTACGGTACTGTACATGAGTTGGAGAAACTGAAACCTTATTTTAGCAAGAAATTACTCCATCTTGTGCTAATTAAAAAAATTCATGTCAATTGAATAAGCGGTCAGGCTATTTATGAAGCACGGTTCAGGGGTGTATTAAATATAGATTACAGCAACAAGAAGGTAAGAGCTAACACTAAACAATGAGAGCAGAGCTCGAAAGATTAATGACTACAGTAAGTCACACAACCCCTAGATGCACATTTTAACAATGTTTTTATATATTTATAAAATATATGGAATAACTTTCGTTAAAATGAATAGGTCTTTAATCGCAAAACATACAAAATGTTAATCTGACAGTACTGTGATTCTCCTACCTTGTTTACATACTGGGGATGTCCTATCAAAGTGTTCTTTGTTGTGTTTATGTTGTCTTGCTCACCGATGGGTGATTCTCTGGCTTCAGTGTTGGATTTTCAAGACACAGAATTCTAATAAAACACAGTGGGAGAGTCATAAATACCCATTGTGCGACACCACAGATTTATGATTTTCTGACAGTATTGTTCAGAAGCCCAGTTTAAAAACATGATGTACATCATACAGCATTCGCACAACAAACTCTAGTGGTGGGTAGCTGGGCCTGAAGCCTACGTGTCTCTCATCTTGAAACAAGCCATTCGGAAACCCCTGTCAGTTTTGTAATTCAATATTGTAAATATGCAACTGGTGCACCTTGTTAAATATTGACAAGTACTTCCAGTACTTATATTACATTGTGTCTCCCACGCTGTTGGTTCAGTTTTATAAACAGGATTGAATATGCTTGGTCAGATTGCATTGTGCTGGTGTTTGCGGGTTGTTGGGGATTCAATATCCACAGGGGTCCTTTTCTGATGACTCTAAAGTTAATAACAGTATGAGGCCTCCTCCACATGCAGGTGCTGGGAGTAGAATTACAGCCTGTTTAACTACAATATATATAGTGTGATAAGGGAAGATTTTTCCAGTATCAGAATCACATTTTTCTTTTCCTTCCAGAAGATTAAACATCCTATCCTGATACTTGGTAGACTTGGGAGAGATTGAGCCATTTTCGTTTGTGAAAAGAAAATCTAATTGTATATTTATTTATTTATTTATACAAACATTGTAACATGTCATTAGAATGCTTATTTAGGGATTAGTATGTGTGTCAATACAGTTAGTTGTTAGTCTATATTTAGTTTTTTTTAAACTTTTTTTCTTTCACAAATTTAGACATAGATAAATGTCACAGGTTTTCATGTTACTTGCCCAAGACAAAGGGATTTCAGCCCATACAGTCCAGTTCTTGATTCTCTTTTTAACCCACCAGACATTGTTATATACAGTAATATAACACAAAGAAAACACTAGAAGCTACAATAAGGTTTAAAATATCGCCTGTATTTTTTTTTTTCTCTGTAACATGATATATATGTAGTTGCAAATTTTGAGTGGCACACTAGGGGACATAACAAAAAGGTTAAAGGTTACCGTTGACCCCTTAGAAATACAGAAAACATAGCTGTAAGCCCATGACCATCAACCTTTATATTTCAAACAGTCTTTGGTGAATTGACAGCGAAATTATATAACCGTCTTTCTCTTGAAAACTTGTGTGACTCACATAGTGATACTGTAGAAGTTGTTGACATGAAATATCCTGACCACCACTGACTGACGCAATTTAACGTGACACCACTGGCACTTTCACTTCAGTGCTCATATTCTTCTATATATTATCATGGAACATATTTTCACACATATCTTATTTTTTAACATTTCACAGGAATTTTTTTTTTTCTTTTTCAGAATATTTCAAAATATGTAATAAAATGTATTGCTGGGATGTTTATATATATAATATATATAATATATATATATATATATATATTATCTATATATATATATATAGAATGGCCGATGTGTGTGTGTGTGTGTGTGTGTGTGTGTGTGTGTGTGTGTGTGTGTATAAACATGTCTATAATATTATTTTTAGAATAACATGGTACCATTAGAAACTTCTTTTTGTCCCGGGCCAGCCGGCCATGAAAAACTGGCTCCGTGGACGGGCACGGTAGCCATCCCCCTCCCCGGGGGGGGGGGGGGGGGTGTGTGCGGGAGGGACGGTTTGCATGAGTCCCCAAAGCTTTTCCAAACGTAGAAAAAAAGATATGAGGACGTTATTAATATGCTGTTTATTTAAATAGTTAACAGTCTTTTTTTCTGAATAAGAGATTATTAATTTAGAGTACCTGATGTTCTAAAAGAAATTAAGAAATATTACTTAGTTTTAAATCTTAATCTATCAAACAAATCATTTTAACAGTGATGTCATTATCTAAATACCGAGAAGACAAGTGCTTGCATACATAAGAGTGATATTAATTATAAAATCACATTCAGCAATAAAATTTGCTAAAGCAGATTGACAAAATGGAGAGAGTTTAGTTGCGTAAGCACATCATAACCAATGAGGGTTGCAGCTCGAGCTTTTCGGCTGACCACTCGATTTGATTGGCGTTTGGCTGTGTTCTGATTTATACTCATGAATATGCATTTTCTACTAATGTGATTGGCCAGCTGTGAGGCTCCTTGCAAACCGCAGCCCAATGAACTCGACATAACCCTCAACTCAACTACCAATGTCAATCATGCACTGTCTGAAATAAACCTTCAAGTATCCCACTTATATTAAATGCAAAAAGGGATGAAATGTATTTTTATTTGTTGCAAAGCAACGTGTAAAAAGGCTTGAATAAATAATTATTAGTATGATTTTAACCGAGGCACATGCCTCAGGTGCCTCATAGCTGGCTACGGTCTTGAAAAACTTGAGCTCTAATTCAAGGCTATTTGAAGGCTGTACTTCAAGACTATTTGAATTATGAAGGTTTTCTTTGTCCCTAGGGTGTGCTAGTGTGCTCGCTACAGACCAACACATTTCACATTGCTATAAAAAGAGCCAAGTTAGAAAAAAGGGTCAGCATGAGCCATCTTCAAGTATCTTGTTTTAAACGGCCTTGTTTACGTTAAACAACTACGATGGCTACAATCGTAAGCAGGTTCTAGCTTGGCAGCCATTTAGAATTCTGTTAATCAGGTAGTGGAGGCGTATGCTAGTATGTGATGTTATTACTGCACACTTGAAACCACTTCAGATACGAACAAGAAAACCAAGGACCCTCGCACTTACTAGTGCAGTATCATCTGTGTAAAATGTATCTAAACCTCTCTGCCAGATCAAGGGTTGTCTCTTACAAAATACCATATGTGACACCATGTATTCCATAACCTAATTCAGTGAGCTGTGATAGCATGGTAATGAAACTGAATTCAGTACAAGGACGTTACTCTGCTAAATGTATTCTGATTGCAATATATAAAAATGAAGCCCATGCAGCCAACAACACTATGGATAGCTCTCTGTGCAGCAGGTTCTAGGATCCCGCTTGACTTAACTAAAGTCATATATTCAGAAAAAAGGGAATTATATGTTTCTATTGGGATGCCCAATATCTGTATCACAGCAAGTGAATCTATAGTTTAAATGGAGCAGAGTCCAAATTAAATCAACAATCAGTAAATCGTTCTGTTAATAACAGCCAACAATATGTTTAAATTTTTATAAAACTAATGGAGTTACTGTACATACAGTACATGTACTTGCTTCCTGTACACATTCAGTGAAGCGGTGTTGCTTTAAGCACCCTTTCAGAAATGTTACTCTCTCTTATCTTTAAAACAGCCAAACCACTTTTAATCTTGAGAGATTAAATAATTCACAGAGCTTTGTCTGTTTACTGTTCTGCTATTATAATAAGAGAAGGCTGTTATAAATGTAATCCCCCCGACTGTACCACTTCAAAACAGAGTCAAAGAGCTTGTCTGCCAGGATATACCTTCCGGCCAGCCTGGGTTAGTGATGAGGTAAGGGAGGGGTGAAAAGCACCTGCATCTTCCTGTTGGATAATCACAACCCAAAACAAACTTGCTATTGGGCCACAAACGTGATTTTGCTGTAGTAATCAGCCTGTAATCTTTGCTGTAGTAACCAGCCTGTAATCTTTGCTGTAATAACCAGCCTGTAATCTTTGCCGTAGTAACCAGCCTGTAATCTTTGTTGTAGTAACCAGCCTGTAATCTTTGCTGTAGTAACCAGCCTGTAATCTTTGCTGTAGTAACCAGCCTGTAATCCTCATTCCAGTGTTAAACAAGAGAAGACCGTATAATAACTGAAATGTACAAGATATTAACTAAAAAGCACTAAATTCAAAACAAAGGTCACAATCACAGCCATGTCCATCAAGCTATCAAATTAAAGTATAACCTGCTGCAGACCCACAGCCAGCATAGAGGTTTCTGTCCAATCATTTCATGTTTTTCTATAAAAATACAGTACAAATCCTGAGATTGTATTGATTTTACCATACAATTGCTCACCTTAGAAGGGAACTGTAATTAATTACAAGATGATTTTTTTCATTTTCACCAACACAGTGATTAGAGATCTTAGGGGTGGCATTGCTACTGAACTAGAATTCATACAGTCCGCAGAATGCATAAAATAATAATACAACAGGCATACTTAATAGCCATAATCAGCCTAAATTCACAGAATCACTGTAGTGCTTGTTCCTTATAGGCAGTAGATGGTCGACATTCAGATCACATATTGTTTACCAGCTGCAGGGAAGGTGCTACAGCACAAAACCAGTGTCATAAAGAGTATATGAGGTTGCTTTTTCTTTTTTGATTACATAAGGGGCTTTCTTCATGAAATGCTCTACCATACCATGACACCAGTACTGCATTATTGATTTCCTGATTGATTTTTTTTTTTTTTTAATGGATCACAGGAAGTTACTTGATGCGGTGCAACTACAATTTTTCTTTGCATGCATTCAATGAAAGAATGCCCACAAGAGAGAGTTGACCTGAGTTGCTTTTGCAAGTTCTGAGTGAGTCTGAGTTTTAAAGAACCAATGCTTCATTTGAATCTGTGCCATTATGCTGTTACTATGGAGCCACTGAATCATGTGATGTGCCTTTCTGGTTCAGTAACCAGGTCAGGCAAGGCTGATGTTAAGAAATAATTGGCATGCAGCTTCTTTCAATACCTCTGCCCAGTAACACTCAGGGCTAGGTTTCAGCTATTCAGAAACTAAATCAAATGTTACCACAGTAAGTAGCTGGGCAACTGAGACCTGTTGCACAAAGAACATATTTTACAAATATGAGTCGCTTCAATATATGTATATCACTCTAAAAGGTGTTTGTTTGCTATTCCTTGAAGTTAGTTTCAGCTTTTCAGCTAATGGGAGACCAGCTTTCTCTTGAAACCTGCTTGCCTCTGCATCAGTCTATGAGACATGTGGGCATGCCCTAGCAAAGGTTATACATTGCATCGTAATGTTTTTATAGCTCAGGAAACAAACAGACATTTAAAACATTGTACGGTTTCACTGGTTAGATTTAAGAGACACATACTACTACTACTACTACTACTAATAATAATAATAATAATAATATAATAATAATAATAATAATAATAATATATAATAATAATAATAATAATGAATCTAAGCTAGGAGCATTAGGAATGTGGATTGTTTTATGATGATAGGTTCTACTGCTGACACATAGACATTGCTCTGTGTGTTATACCATATATAAGTAGTATATATTATATATATATATAAGTAGTATATTTATATACTATATATGTTTAATTTATAGCTAGACAAGAAAAAAAAAAAAAAAAACAACGTGTTTAAGGTTGTGCTTTCCACGAGGAGTAGAGGGTTAATCTCTATTTTCTTGATTAAATGGTGTGTACTAATACCTCCTTCCGTCACATGTTCATTTTGCATGCTATCCATAGAAAACATCAAATATCATACACAAGTTCCATGTAGTTGTTCTTCATGATACAAAATCTCATGCAAATAGAATAGGACAGGCTGTTGCTTCCACCATGCAATAAAGTTCACATACAGTATGTTAACTTTGTGTTATTATTACTTAGCTATAGATGCACTGCATCCACTTATTAAATATATATATATATACTATATCTATATATATATATATATATATATATATATCTATTATATATATTATATTTATATATATATATAATAAAATGAAAATTTTTTTTTTATATATATATTTAACGTTTAAAAAAAGAATAGTATGACAGAGAGAAAGGTATATGTGAGATTAACTATTGTGTCACTATACATGCAAATCAAATAAACCACAAAAGCTTAAAGGATCAAACAAACCTATTTTCACAAAGAACGAGCATGATGCTGCAGCAGTACATCAGTGCACCAGATTGTTAATGGGATATGTGAAGACTGTACAATATGGAAAACCTGCACAATAACCCAATAGCTGCATGCAAGCAGCCAACAGCAGCAGACATGTGCATGTCTTTTAATGTACCCTTTAAACAGCAAGGCAGAACATCCAGAGGCTCCTTATAACCAGTCTCTTCTTCTATACTCAAAGGGGATTTATCACCAGAGGCACCAGGAACTGACTACATTTAAATTTCCCAGAAGCTAATTCCAAAAGTGGCTTTTTGGAAAGCTCCCAGTTAACCCTGACGAAGGCATAATCCAAACTAGTTGCCACAATGACTTTAGTAACTTGGGTAGTTTTGCCTTAAAGTGTTTGAAGTTATGGATAATAAATAATTGCGCTGCAGGTAAGTTTAAACGAACAATCATGATTAAACTTTATTGAGAATGCCGTGAAGGGCTGAACATGATGGTGAAATGTATAACACCACAATGGCTAAGGGAGTACAGTAGAGATTCTTGTGTTAATATGGAAGTACTAAGATTGCGAATGAATAGCTGTGCTGAAAGAACTGTCTCTATGTGTTACACTGAAACTGTTTGTCTTGCTGTTATTCTCTTGTTTTCCAGGATTGTTCAATTATTCAGTTACCACACCATGGGCAGGATTTTCAAAATGTCATAAATGATAACTCCAATGTTAATCAAGAAATCTGTATGCAGCATTGATTTTGGCATTTTCAAGCCTATTGCGTTATTAAATAATCGAACAGGTGTTACGTGTGCTGTTTAAAAGTAATTTTATTCACAGTAAAACAGGTTTAAAAGGCACTGCATATCAAAAGGACACTCAGTACTGCATCTCCAGCCCTGCCCCACTCCTTCTTCGCTTTATTTATCACATACCTCTTCATAGTCATGCATACTGATGAGTCATCTCCTAATCACTTGTTTTATCACCACACTCCTCAACAATGCTATCCAAGTCATTATTTTATTACTATAACATCTCAAAAAGCTCAGCAAATGTCTGCGATTTTCTGTGAGCGCTGGATGCGGAGAATACGCCACATGCATCCCGGCACAAGGACTACCCTCCTTTGGCAACTACAATCCAGTAGTGAAGGAGGGAGAAAACAGAGTTTGCTAAAGAATTAATGATGTAGTAAATATTTTTTCTCAAGATTACCCATATATCAAATACCACAGCTGTTTGATGTACAATGCTGTATATATATATATATATATTTACAGCTCTGGAAAAAATTAAGAGACCACTGCAAATTTTTCTTAAATCAGCATCTCTACATGTATGGCAGCCATTCCATTCCAGTGTCTGTTGAATTCAAACACAGGCACACCTCATTCTACTGAATGAGGTACTGATTAGGGGATCACCTGAACCAAATCTTATTTAACAAGGAAAAGTATAAAAACCACTCCTGTGGTCATCACTATCCTCTTGCAATAGGACCAGCTGGATGGCAAAACAGTGCTAGTAGTACCTCAAAAGTAATTGGAATAAAAAAATAACTACTGACCATGCCCAAAGAGTTGAAAAGGAAAGTTTTGAGTGTGGAAAAGAAGGGTTCAATTCTGTCTTTACTGGCAGAGGGATACAGTGAGCGTCGGATTGCTTCCATCCTTAAAATTTCAAAGATGGTGGTTCATAAGAACAAGGTCAAGCAGCACACATTGGGGACAACAAAGCTACAGACCGGCAAAGGGCGAAAACGACTTCACTGACCGGGATGACCGCCAACTCATTCGAATGTCACTCAGCAACCGTAGGATGACATTAAGTGACCTACAAAAAGAATGGCAAATGGCAGCTGGGGTGAAGTGCATGGCGAGGAAGGTTCGAAACAGGCTCCTAGGGGCAGGGCTGAAGTCCTGCAAAGCTAGAAAAAAGCCCTTCATCAATGAGAAGCAAAGAAGAGCCAGGCTGAGGTTTGCAAAAGACCATAAGGATTGGAAAGTAGAGAACTGGAGTAAGGTCATCTTCTCTGATGAGTCCAATTTTCAGCTTTGCCCAACACCTGGTCGTCTAATGGTTAGACGGAGACCTGGAGAGGCCTACAAGCTACAATGTCTCGCACCCACTGTGAAATGTGGTGGAGGATCGGTGATGATCTGGGGGTGCTTCAGCAAGGTTGGAATCAGGCAGATTTGTCTTTGTGAAGGACGCATGAATCAAGCCAAGTACAAGGTTGTCCTGGAAGAAAACTTGCTTCCTTCTGCTCTGACAATGTTCCCCAACTCTGAGGATTGTTTTTTCCAGCAGGACAATGCTCCATGCCACACAGCCAGGTCAATCAAGGTGTGGATGGAGGACCCCCAGATCAAGACCCTGTCATGGCCAGCCCAATCTCCAGACCTGAACCCCATTTAAAACCTCTGGAATGTGATCAAGAGGAAGATGGATGGTCACAAGCCATCAAAAAAAGCCGAGCTGCTTCAATTTTTGCACCAGGAGTGGCATAAAGTCACCCAACACCATTGTGAAAGACTGGTGGAGAGCATGCCAAGACGCATGAAAGCTGTAATTGAAAATCAGGATTATTCCAACAAATATTGATTTCTGAACTCTTCCTAAGTTAAAACATTAGTATTGTGTTTTTTAAAAATGAATATGAACTTATTTACTTTGCATTATTCGAGGTCTGACAACACTGCATCTTTTTTGTTATTTTGACCAGTTGTCATTTTCAGCAAATAAATGCTCTAAAAGACAATATTTTTATTTGGAATTTGGGAGAAATGTTGTTAGTAGTTTATAGAATAAAACAAAAATGTTCATTTTACCCAAACACATACCTATAATAGTAAAACCAGAGAAACTGATAATTTTGCAGTGGTCTCTTAATTTTTTCCAGAGCTGTATATATATATATATATATATATATATATATATATATATATATATATATATATATATATATATATATATATATATATATATATACACATACACAGTACTGTACAAAAGTTTTAGGCAGGTGTGAAAAAATGCTAAGAATGCTTTCAAAAATAGAGAAGTTAATAGTTTATATTTATCAATTAACAAAATGCAAAGTGAGTGAACAGAAGAAAATTTACATCAAATCAATATTTAGTGTGACCACCCTTTGCCTTCAAAAAAGCATGAATTCTTCTAGGTACACTTGCACACAGTTTTTGAAGGAACTCGGCAGGTAGGTTGGCCCAAACATGTTGGAGAACTAACCACAGTTCTTCTGTGGATTTAGGCAGCCTCAGTTGCTTCTCTCTCTTCATGTAATCCCAGACAGACTTGATGATGTTGAGATCAGGGCTCTGTTTTGGGCATACCATCACTTCCAGGACTCCTTGTTCTTCTTTACACTGAGTATAGTTCTTAATGACTTTCGCTGTATGTTTGGGGTCGTTGTCATGCTGCAGAATAAATCTGGGGCCAATCAGATTCCTCCCTGATGATATTGCATGATGGATAAATATCTGCCTGTACTTCTGAGCATTGAGAAGACCATTAACTCTGATCAAATCTCCAACTCCATTTGTAGAAATGCAGCCCCAAACTTGCAAGGAACCTCCACCACGCTTCACTGTTGCCTGCAGACATTCATTCGTGTACCGCTCTCAAGCCCTTCGGTGAACAAACTGCCTTCTGCTACAGCCAAATATTTCAAATTTTGACTCATCAGTCCAGAGCACCTGCTGCCATTTTTCTGCACCCCAGTTCCTGTGTTTTCGTGCATAGTTGAGTCACCTGGCCTTGTTTCCACGTCGGAGGTATGGGTTTTTGGCCGCAAGTCTTCCATGAAGGCCACTTCTGACCATACTTCTCCGGACAATAGATGGGTGTACCAGGGTCCCACTGTTTTCTGCCAATTCTGAGATGATGGCAATCTTCCGATTGAGAAGGGAAGTAAGCATGATGTGTCTTTCATCTGCTGTACTAAGTTTCCTTGGCCGACCACTGCGTCTACTGTCCTCAGAGTTGCCTGTTTGTGCTTCCTCAAAAGAGCTTGGACAGCACATCTGGAAACCTCTGTCTGCCTTGAAATTTCTGCCTGGGAGAGACCTTGCTGATGCAGTATAACTACCTTGTGTCTTGTTGCTGTGCTCAGTCTTGCCATGGTGTATGACTTTTGACAGTAAACTGTCTTCAGCAACCTCACCTTGTTAGCTGAGTTTGGCTGTTCCTCATCCAGTTTTATTCCTCCTACACAGCTGTTTCTGTTTCAGTTAATGATTGTGTTTCAACCTTCATATTGAATTGATGATCATTAGCATCTGTTTGGTATAATTGTTTAATCATACACCTGACTATATGCCTACAAAATCCCTGACTTTGTGCAAGGGTACCTAGAAGAATTGATGCTGTTTTGAAGGCAAAGGGTGGTCACACCAAATATGGATTTGATTTAGATTTTTCTTCTGTTCACTCACTTTGCATTTAGTTAATTGAGAAATATAATCTATTAACATGTCTATTTTTGAAAGCATTCTTATTTTACAGCATTTTTTCACACCTGCCTAAAACTTTTGCACTGTACTGTATAGAAATCTTTAACCAAGGTTTAAGATTTAATTCACTACTACGAATAGTTTACCGTTTAATATTTAGAATCTTGTCTAAAATTGTTGTCAAAAATAGACTGGCCGAATATGTAAGTGTTACCCTTGATGTTTGCATAGTATTACATATTCATATTTAAAGCGTCTTTCCTGTCTTTTCCATACAATTAAATGCTGTACACCTGCAGTTTTATACGCAATATATGCTGTAGTACTTCATGAAAAAGGGATGGTTTCTTATGAGGGCTTTTCTGTTTGGTTACAAACTTTCCCACTATATCAAATCTTAAACGAGCAGCAAATGAAAGTAAAACTAACAGCCCTAATTCCTGTTTGTCACACACAGTGGTGTAATAGCAAGCAGGCTTGAATGAGGAAGTTGAATAGTGCACCTTTGGGGAATACAAACAAGCTCAAATGTTAAAAAGGTTGAGAACACACAATGCTTAACTATGAAGGAATGCAGTAAACAGAACCCAAGGAATCTATTTCAGTGTAAAATTGAACATAAATGTGGGCAGCTTTGAGTTGCAGATAGAGACTGGGCTTTACTTGATGGATAAATATTGATCTCCTGTATAGCAGCAGGTGGAAAGGGAAAACACATACTGGGCCTGAAGAAGCAAATGTTCTCCTAGCTTTACCAAGGTGATATATTTGAAATATTACACAATGCTGTTATGTCGCCTTCGGCGATGCTTATTCCTGTACATTCCAGTATGTTTTTGACGCAATGCAATCAGCAAGTACATCAATCACCAGTACATCGTGATTCACATTATTTCAAGGAAAAACAATATAACTTTGTTACAAATAGTTATTAATGACTGAAATGAGAAATGTTAAAATCCCAACTTTCAACTCTCTTCGCCTAATTAATGAGGGAATCTATAGCTAGAAGAGCCAGGGATTCAATATTTTCAAGAAGTGAAACAGGCTTGGGATTGCTTGTATTGTAAACCTGGTCACATGAATAAATGGCTTGATAGCATATTTCCCATTAGGAATTAATTGCAGTTTGTCCAGATGTGGTTCTCACTGTTCCCTCTAGCATGGTAGTATATGAATATTTGGGTCTAGTGTCACTGTTTGTCAGATCAATGCAACGTCCAGTGAAATAGCCTGGAATGAGCTTAAGTGATTCTTTAGCAGAGGCCTCCACTAGCCTACTGCTACTGATCCACGATAATAAAACAGCGCACCCTCTCTCATCCCTCCTCTATCTCTGTTCATTACATGCAGAACATTCTTCTCTCTGCTTCAAGGCCTCAACAATAAAGCAAGGCATCGTCCAGGTCACCATGGAAACCAATGAAACGACTGGATTCAGTTGCATAATTGCCATTCAAGCTGCAGACAGTGCATCACAATAATTTTCAATTTTCGATCTTCTGTATATTCAAGGCTGTTAGAATGCGATTGTTGCTGACATCACTATTTGTTTACATTCTCTCTGGGAATGCATAATATGACTCCTAACAGTGGTGTAAAGAATCACTCTAATGGTGCTAAATTTACAGAATGCATTGATTCTCCTCAACTGTGGCTGCAAATACAATATTAGAGCTGTCAATATAAGAAGTAGCTTTTTACCAGTACAGCAGAAGGACTGGGTGTAATACCCTCAAGTATATTCCATCTGCCTTGTCAGTCACTATTGCAGAAAAAAATAAAATAAATCAATAGCAGTAAATGGATGTCAGTAAACATTATTGTTTGGGTTACCACTGCACATGTGCATATATTTGAAAAATGTATGAATATCTATACAGGGCTACTTAGATATGTAGTAAGCAAGATCTGAGTGTGGTAAAATGCCAGCATATGTAACAAGTGTGACACCTCTATAAAAACAGCTAACAGGTTTTCTAGAAAAAAATGCAAGTGTGAAACTACATCTATATGTACGTGCGTCTCCACTATACCCCTGCTGAATGGGATAATGTAACATTTTACAGCCTCCATTATTCAGGCTACCTCATTTCTGTCAAACAAAGGCCTCATCTATAAATGATTGGATGTCAGCAGTCCAGGACACATCAAAGTCACCACTAAAAGCATCTGTACAACACACTTAGCTTTTTAGAAATGCTAAACACAAGAGTAACAAACCCAAGCCAGTGCAAACCCCCCAACATGAATCAGTCTTGAAATACATGCACCAGAGAAACCATTGGTAACACAGCATTAATCTCCATACTTCAAAGAATAGGGCCTCTGTGCTATGAAACAAGAAACTGGATCATAGATAAAGAGGTTAGGCTGGTACCTTAATTTAGATTTAGCTCTGGTACAGTCTATGAATTATACAACCCAAGTTTTATCTTGCTGAACTCTGGGTAATGTTCACATAGCGGATGCTAAAGACCAGCTTTAAAATTGGTTTGATTATTAAAGAGCACTCCGGTAAATTGGTTTTCCTCAAAACACAAAATGATATTCAAGCACTGAAGATAAACTGACAGTAGTAAATTCATATTTATTTGTATGTTTTATTATGGGTAATTGCATTGATTTACAAACCCCTCAGCCTTTACCAAGATTAATACACTACTATTATTTAAACATGTTTAATAACAGGAAACATTACATATCTTGCATCTTGTTCATATAATCCACTTTAAAATCCTTTAAAACACCAACCGGCAACCCTGCTTCTCAACAGCTGCAACTACACAAGGTGTTTTTCTTTAAATCCCTAACTATTCATCTGCATTGCTTTCTTGAGAACTAAGAACAAGTATATCTGTAACACACATCCCCATGGCCATCAAATCAAAATCAAAGCTACATATCAGTATTAGCAAAAAGGTTATGACCATGACGTATCTCAGCAGACTGCACAGAATGGTATAGAATAAGAAATGGCAAGGGATAGTTTCATGAAAATTGAATAAGTAGTATTTAAGGCCTAGATGTTATTAGGTAACACATAAGGTGTTAGTATAACAGTAAAGTATATGAAAAAGACTAATTTGCAGTATGTGGAATAACTTTTTGTGTTCTCCAGATACATTCAAAAAGGTGTGATGAGTGGATTTACATACAGACATCCACATATATCTCCCAATCTAACAATAACGTAAGCCAAATAATGTTAATAGAACATTTTAATTGGATAAGTTTTAATTGAAAAGATGCGTACAACCGCCTACACTGCTGTTGAGGGGGATTTCATCCTGTGTGGTGGATACAAAAAAGGCACTACTTCTACAGTGTGCAGTCATTTTATTACAAGGGGAATGTTCATGCTCATGGGCATTCAGTCAGATGACAGAGCCCCTCAAAATACCTCTGATTTCTGTTATTTCCACCAGCCTGTGCTGAAGACTGTCCTTGGATAGGCAGTTCTCTAGATATACTGTGAAACTATAAAGTGTGACACACTTTTTACCATGTTGACTGCCAAGACCACATTAGACTTTCTCAGAGGTAGAGTGCAGCTACACAGAGATACATGTAAATGTGTCAGCCTCGGTTGTTTGTGGTACTAACAGCCTGCAGCTGTCGACCCCTGTTTTAGTGAAAGTGGTGGATGTTCCCACAGATGCTCGGTATGAACTATATAATAAACCAGATAATGGGCCTTCCTTGAGAAGCCCTGGCAGGTCTCACAATGTTTTGTTGCTGGCAGACCAGGAGAATAGCAGACCAACCATTTTTCCCACCCTGGCAGGAGGTGTGCAGATGTGTATGGCCTAATCTGCTCTGCAATTTCAGGTATTTCAGAGAAAGTAGGAGCCTTTCTCTCATTGAAATTCAAGGGTTGTTTCCAATCAGTTAAAACCACACACACACACACACACACACACACACACACACACACACACACACACACACACACACACACACACACACACACACACACACACACACACACACACACATTCATTAGACTATGAATTATTTCTTTCTTTCTTTATTTTTTCAACAAATACCAGTACTGTAGTGTAATAAATATATTATTATAATGTGCTTCTCATGTAAAAACATCTCAGAGCCCTTCACATAACCAAATACTGTACATAAATATGTACAAAAAAACTAAAATAAATAACAATTGAACAATTCTAGTACTAGTCACCATATTTAATGTCACCAAACTGTAGCTTTAATCCAGTCACCGGTGGAGGTACTTTCTGCTCACCAATACATTTGCAGCGGTGAATAAAACAACATGCCCTATTACTGCTCATTGTGATGGTGGTTGATGTGACCTGGAGGACAAAGCTTAAAAACGATTTTTGATTGTAATCATTTAGCTTTTACCATAGGCTGGATTTAGGGTTAAAAATGTGGGGTGGGGGTGGGGAAAATTCACAGCTACAATGCAATATTCATGATCAACACCATGGCATCAGATCATGAACTGTTTGTTCTGTTTTGGCATTTTGACATAATGAACACATGGCATTGGTGTTTATTTACACTGTGTGGTGAAACACCTAGACTCCAACAAGTTCAATTGAAGGGAAGCTGTTCTATATCTGATACATTCAGTTTAGCACACAAAATGTTTTGGAGACATATCTCCTAAAGAAGGGGTGGCCTCAAAGCTGACGAATGGTTCCTACTGGTTTAAGGTAAGAACATCTACTGGTGCTTTTTTAATGAGATCTGTATACTTTCGGTAAAGGGTTGTCCATAAGTCTGGCAAATTTGCTTACTTCATAAAGTGAGTTCCCAAGTGTCTTGTCACTGGGACCAATTTGAAAGCCACTTGAAATCAGACCTGTTTGTTTTTATGCTGCAAAATTGGGGCTCCATCAGCCCCAATTTGTTAAACATGGAGGCAGAATGAAGGGCTGCCAATCTGTAATTCTATTATAGAGAAATACTGGAGGTCGTTGAAGAAATGTATACATGGGAATTTAACAAAAACATTTAACTGACACATGCAGTTTGTCATTGGGATGAGATGATATTGAGTTTTACAGAATGCCATGGTGCAGATAGAAACTTGGCATTAGCTTATCCTCCCCTTTTATTTGATTAGTGTTGGTGCTGGAATTTAGAATCCATGATTCCTCTGTTAATACATTCATTTAGTACTCGAGACCATTAGTTCAAGTACATGACAACTAGTTAGCATTGTCTTTTAAGATCCATTTGCTAAGATATCAGGTATTTAGTGTAGCTAATCATAGCAAGAACTCTTACAATCACATTTGGTCAAGAAAGCTATTTACTAGTTTTCACAAAAAATGGCACTTATCAAGTACTTGCACCGATCAATTCTTACCACACACAGTGCTACTGACCATGCTTGTCTCATTGAGTTAAGCAGCTGCTTCATATGAAGAAGCAGTGATGTTTTCGCTTGCCCCAGTCTGAGTCCTAGTGTTTACAGAAACTCCCTCCCAATTACTGATATTAGCTTTATGATGCAAGGGCTGATGAAGTTATGCAGGCCTGCTCAATAATAGGGTACAATACATTAATGCTCTTCAGAAAACAAAAAGGAGCCTGTAATGAGCATTGTGTTTATACCTCCTGTACTGCTCATCATGTGTTCACTAGACCCAGCAGCCCTTTTGTACAGGTTGTCAGAGAGACGGTGCATCCACTGTAGCACTTGTGAATTGATAATTAACTATGGTACCCGGCTAAACGAGATCTGTTCATCAATGGATGTTGCCGACACAAGCTTATTCTTGGCTTGTTGTTACTATGCTAAAAATGTGCTTCCCTTTCACTTTTTGCCATCCTGAGCAAAATTGATAATGAAATTGTAATGTTTGCTTGCTTGTCAAAATCAGTACAGCACCTTTAGAAAATCAAGAAGTCATCCATAATATCAGACACCTAATCATAAATACTGCTATGTAAGAAACTGAAGGCCCAATTCAATTATAATTTCTCTGGGGAAAAGCATAACAGTAAAATAGAAATGTATGCAATAAACAGTCCGATGTGTTTACCCCATCAACAATGCTAAAATCAAAAGCTCTGTCAGACACGCTTAAAATCATCAGTGAGGCTATTCTAAACTCACTCTGAACGAGAACAATGTCCAAACAGAATGTCAATCTTCACAGCGCATGGATGCACATGCAATCTGTTTATGACATCAGTTTGTATTTTTCTAAACCCCTTTTTTTCCTCAGCTAAAAGTTTGCATTCGGTCCAGAATCAAATTAAGATTGACGAAGGCTTTCGTCAAAATGTGTGTCTGCATGACGTGGTTTCTTATAAATAAATAAATAAATAAATGGGTTTGACACGTTTTCAAAAAACAATACAACACAACCTGCCCGTGTTTTAACTTCACTAGCGGATTTTCTAAAGGGGCTCGCTGAGTGTTCTTTTCACAACTATCTTGTTCCTTAAGAAGTAAGCAGCCAATTAAAATAATCATTTACATGCAGAACAACGAAGGGTTCTATAAAACTGAAGAATTGGTGGTTCCATAGCACAACAATTTAAATATGTATATGAACCCCAAATTGAGGAACCATATGACACTAAAAGGAACTATATTTGCTTAGCTCTGGCTAAATAGATTGAACACAAAATGACACTAAAGACACAGACTAGTCTACATGATTTTAAAGACAACATTCAGAGGGTGTGAGATTTCACAAAGCAGGAAGTAAGTAATACAGAGATGCATATTTTCATATTTTTCTGTGTAGTTTGACGGATAGCATTCAAGAGCCTTTTACTGGCAATCAGCTGTGCTATTGGCCAATAATGTAAAATTCAATTTTCTAACAAGGATACCCTAACCCTAGAGTCCCCGAATAGGAGATTCTGACAGGTGGGTTAATCTGTCAGAATATCCTGTTCTTTCATTTTTGTTCACAATGGGTTACAGGAAGGTATGTCATTATGAAAAGAGAATCCTCTTTACCTTTTCAAGCAATTAGTTTTTTTGTGAATAGACTGAACCATACCTGAAAGAGACACTGTGAAGGAAACCCAACAATGCATAGAAGTTTATAATGTTCTCTTGCTTCCATGGTGTTTATGTGCAAATGTGAGTAATGGGACAAGAGGATGAAATCTGACAGCATGGCAAAAAAAAAAAGAAAACGTATGGTAGTGGAAGGGATGTGCTCACACATACAATATACTGATTTTGGCAGCAGTATTTTCATTTCTAAAATGTGACAAATTTCAAAGATATGTGAACTTGTGCATGTACTTGTACAGTTGTTTTAATGCTTGTATTTGTTTGAAATACTATATTGAAAACCATATTTAAAACAAGTCTAATGCAACAGATTTTAAAGACAAACTAGTGTTTTTGTTTGAGAATATGTAATGTCGTGATCTCGGTTAAAGCAGGTAGGAGCATTACAAAGGGGGAGGCAAGCCACACACAGGTGGAGGGCCGGGTGTGAACCCAGGACCTCTCGCACTAAAGCATAGTGCTGATACCGTTGTACAAAAGAGACAGTTCCTTTGCAAGGAGCGGATATCAGGCTTATGTCTTCGTGTGTGATTACGTCACCTACAAGCTCTGTTGCTGCCTTCCCCCGTGCACGCTACACTCTCCCCTGCCAGCCTCAAGTCCGCCCCGGACTTGCTCACCAGGCTACAGTCCAACGAATGTGTGCCGGGGTACCTACATCGCTCTCTGACACCAATGTAGTGATCTTGGTTAACGCAGGAAGGTGTATCACACAGGGCGAGGCAATCCACACACAGGCGGAGGGCGGGAGCAAACCTTACAAAAGAGCCAGCTCCTTTGCAAGGCACATATATTGGGTTTATGTCTTCGTGTGTGATTATGTCACCTGCCAGCCCTGCTGCTTCCTACCCCCATGCACAAGACAATACTATATCCATGTTGATGTACAGTGTAGGCCTATTAATCAGATTTTGTGACAAGAAAAACAAAATATACAGATATTTCTATAAAACAAATGTGGATACGGTACTTTGACTCTGTTTACATATTTCATGTTATTTATAACATTTTGTTCATGTAAGGTACTGCATGCAGGCAATAAAATGTGCACTACAAATACCAAATGGTAGATACTGAAATTAAAGAAGGAATCTTTGAAAAAGGCCTAGGAGTTTATGTTGACTCAGAAATGTCTTTATCTAGACAATGTGGGGAAGCTATAAAAAAGCCAAGAAGATGCTCGGATATATAGTGAAAAGTGTTGAATTTAAATCAAGGGAAGTAATGATAAAACCGTACGATGCATTAGTAAGACCTCAAAAGGATATTTCTGCACTAGAAAGATTGCAAAGAAGAGTGACCAGAATTATTCCAGGTTTAAAAGGCATGTCATGTGCAGACATGCTAAAAGAATTGAATCTATTCAGTCTTGAACAAAGAAGACTATGTGGCAATCTGATTCAAGCATTCAAAATTTTAAAAGGTATTGACAATATCAACCCAAGGGACTTTTTCAATGTGAAAAAAGAAACAAGGACCAGAGGTTACAAGTGGCAATTAGATAAAGGGGCATTCAGAACAGAAAATAGGAGGCACTTTTTTACACAGAGAATCGTGGGAATCTGGAACCAACTCCCCAGTAATGTGGTGGTGGTTGAAGCTGACACCCCGGGCTGCTTCAAGAAGCTGCTGGATGAGATTCTGGGATCAATAAGATACTAACAACCCAACGAGCAGAATGGGCCGAATGGCCTCCTCTCGTTTATAAACTTTCTTATGTTTTTATGTTTCACTGGGTACACGTCTTGTCAATCATTTAAATGTGTGCAATCTTCTTACAGATAAGCCAAGAACTAAAGACTATATAACTAGATTATTTATGTATTTATTTATGTATTTAAAGCTAAGGTGAAATGTTTATTTTTCTCAATCTAACAATGGCACTTTCTCAAAATTCGGTTGTTTATAACACATGGCTTGAAAGTGATTAATTCTTGAACTTTCCTCGGCTGTTATTGTGCATGTCCAAATTCGATATGACACTAGTTCAGTTAAGAGCGATGGAACATGATTAAGCTGCTGTGAGTAAGAAATTGTTGAGAACAGAGGAAGGACCCTGTCGTGTCAGATTGACTCACTCAGTCTGACTGGGGGTTAGCTTTCAACATATATTCTACACACACACAGATGCATGCACACACATGTGTATATTTATCACCTAAATATGATTAAACTGTTACAAATATACCTTGCAAGATAAAACTAAAACTAAAGGGCCACTTATTCTGAAATGTTTGTTGTTAAATCATAGATAATCTCATACTGTACATGAACATATTATTATTATTATTATTATTATTATTATTATTATTATTATTATTATTATTATTATTATTATTATTATTCCTTCCAGAACAAAACCAACCAATGAATACATTATCTGCATGTATCTACTACTCTTTACCCTGCAATTTAACTAAAGCAACGATCCAGATCAAAGAGATAATTATAAACTGCAACATGCCAGATGGCAGCAGAACTGTGTTAATGCCATGCTGTAGTAAATATGCTCCTAGTTGTTAATAAGACCTTGATATTAGGGGATTCTTTGTAAGGAAACGCTTAATAGATACCGCCGCTCAATTACTACAGCACCTTTTCTATGCCCCCCTGAGCTCCATACTTAAACTCATACTTGAGAAAACTGTTAATGCTCAGAAAAAAATTCCATTGCACGAACGAATTAAAATGATTGAATATTTTTGTGTTAGTTTTCTCTTTTTCAATCTTAGTGTCCTCAGCAACTATGTTCCTTAACATCCCACCGGTATATACGTTTTGAACATGCCCTAGACGCTACTACCCTTTCACGTTGTGTCATAAAAAATGGCAACATCCAAAAAGCTTTTATTAAACTGTTTTAGCTGTTTTACCCAATCCGATTGTCCGTCTTCTATGCATATTTAGGTTTTGTGCCGATATAGACGAATATATATCAGTCTCTTAACTGCCCTATATCAACAACATATTGTAATCAAATGAGTTTAACAAGTTTTATACCGTTGCTCTTCACCGAATGGCCAGATAATGCGTGGTTCTGAAGGAACAGCGCCAAACGACTCAACAGTTCGCCAGCTGGAAACGATAGTCAAACAATATTTCAGAATTAAAATAGAAACGCACTTTATTCAAAAACACAATACTATACAACTCGTTTAAATCAATATATCGCTGCTTAATTTGTCGAGTAATGTTTGAAATATCAATCAATATATGTCTCCATATACGTTTATTTGTCTGGGTCCCAGTGAGTAAAATGTATTTTAAGTCGATTGTTGTTGTTGTTGTTGTTGTTGTTGTTGTTGTTACAGGGAGAGGGGTGGTCCAGGAATGGGGTTAAACTCAAGGTCTGTAATAATCATTTCTCTTTTGGCAACTGCTCGCAGTACGCCCAATACATTGTTTTTGAGCTATATATGTCTCATTGAGCTTCAGAAATGCTCTCCTCTGATTTAGAGGCGAAGCATATAGTACAAGGCTATTAATAGCATTTAACAGACAACAGGGGTATTCTGAACTATTCGGTCGAAGCAAATATAGTAAAATTGTCAAAGTGTTGTCTTTAAACGTCCGATATTATTTATAATGTAAACGCAAAATACTGACGTGGAATTAATTAAACCAAACCGATATATTCCTCTTTTGTGTTTCAATTGTCATGACTAATTTTTCAGTATCTCAGTTGTAGAAAATAAAATTGACTGTTTAGGAACTCCCTGGTCATTACTATCTCTTTTCTCAAAATGTTAGACAGTTCTGGGTTTGTCTTTTATTTGATAAATATGAGTGTAATCGATATACAGGCCGCTTTATGTTGTGAACAGCTTAATTTACACGGTATAGATGAACTCCTATGCACGGTAAATGCTTTTAAATAAAAACACAGTTGGGTACTTATATAGACACTGACCTTTCGTCTTTGCCAGCAAGCATCGGGGCTCTTCTCGTGGGATTTGCTTCCTTGTTTTACTCCAGCTGACCTCCTGGTCTGCAAATGCTTTCGGGGAATGGAGGCAGATTCCCTCTGTTCTTTAACGCAGTCAATTGTCAATAGATTTCTCAATGAAAACACTAGGAAACGTTATTGATAACTGTCTCAGGACGTTCTTATGTCATTACCATTAAAAGGATACAACTCAGACCATGACAGAATATGACAGAAAAGTCATTTGTATTTAAAACATATATGCATCTGCTGCTGGGTGTTTTTCTAAGGTTAATTGTTGCGTGATGCGTTTCTTTACGTTGTTCAGAATATCGGTTTGCAAACACAGACAAAAAATCCATTAGAGTTTTGAATTTTCACGTGTTACACTGTTCTGCAACAAAAAAACGACACGATCTGTTGTGGTTCTTCTCGAAATCTCTTTAAAATAACCACAACGTTCATGAGCACATTGTTAAATTTTGAGAAGGCTGTAGAGTCAAGTAACGGGTTCTTTGGATATTAAGCAGGTGGATGTCAAAAAAGAATAGCAACACAAGGCTTTTATACCCGCGGTAGTTGTAAAAGGTAAGGGGATAATCACACATATATAGATATCTGTGTTCCTAATATTCAATAATAAAATTAACACTCAAATATACACATAAATAAAGGATTAAGAAACAATCGATGATGTTCCCCTGTTTTAACCTCACAGCACCAAATTCCATACATTAAACATTAAACATTGTAAAAATTGTTACTTGTTCAATATTAAAGCCTTTTTTGATACGCGTGCTATGTATTCCTGGCCCAGTTTATAGTTTGCACTTAGTTTGGGTATCTATCATATAGTCTTATTGTTGGTTTGTTTTTGTTTTCCATCTGTTACAAAATATAAAGTTGATTTCAAAATTCTGTTGTTGTTGTTTTTTTTTTTTTTTTTTGTTTTTTTTTTTTGTTGTTTTTTAATTGCACCACATTAGATATGTTTGTGTTTAAATAGAGACATTTACTACTGTACTCAACAGCACAAAAGCCAGTATTGTAACAGTATTGAATACTTTCGGTTATCTGTACTGTAAACGTAATACATTACAAATATTTAAATAGTTTATGTTATAAAGTCTACGCACGACACTTAAATGTGTTGATCAATCTCACTGCGCAAACACTGTAAAAAATATATATGCATAGGCCTATGTGCAGTTTATATGGGCTTGTTTGACATCAAGTGATACAAAAGAAAGCTCTCAACAGCAAACACTGTCTATATTAGAATTGATATCTACTGTACCTAACCGAACACGCACTTTGATTTACATGTCTGTCGCATTACTTGTCTCTAAGCAAAGCGCATAAAGAGACCTTTTAAGGTCCACGTTGCTATTTGTTTTGAGGTTTTCTTTTTCCATTGATCGTCCATTATTGACCCCATCACTGATTTCCAGTTGCGATTTGTTAAGAGATGCGTTGCTGCGGTTCCTCTTCAAGTCACTACAAGGGCTTTCCTGGCCACTATTTGGCTCTTCCTTAAGAGAGGTGTGCTCTTCCTGGTCAGTTTCTCTGTGATAGAAGTAATTGAAGTTGGACACAATGACAGGTACTGGCAATGCAATGGTCAACACGCCGGCAATAGCACACAGGGAGCCTACAATTTTCCCTCCGACAGTAATGGGTCGCATATCCCCATACCCTACAGTCGTCATGGTTACCACAGCCCACCAGAACGCATCAGGGATGCTGGAGAAATGGGACTCGGGCTCATCTGCCTCTGCAAAGTAAACACCGCTGGAGAACAGAATGACGCCGATAAACAGAAAAAAGATTAAAAGACCAAGCTCCCTCATACTGGCTTTCAGTGTCTGACCCAGAATCTGAAGCCCTTTGGAGTGTCTTGATAGCTTAAAGATCCTAAACACTCTGACCAGGCGAATTACTCTTAGGATCGACAGTGACAACGTTTGTTGTCCGTTGTTGCCTTGTTGCTCTGCTAGTTCTGTGCCAAGGGTGATAAAATAGGGGATGATAGCCATAATATCTATTATGTTCATCAGGTTTTTGGAAAACGCCGATTTACTGGGACAGGCAAAAAATCTTACAGTAAGCTCAAACGTGAACCAAATCACACAGGTAGTCTCAATTATAAAGAAAGGGTCTGATGTGCTACTCGGTGGCGGAGCCTGAGTAGTATTAGTTCCAAGGACAAACAGCGGTAGCTCTCTCTCATCTCGAAACTCTGGCAGCGTCTCCATACAAAAGGTTATAATGGATATGACGATCACCAGAACAGATACAATGGCGATCCCCCGTGCTGGATTGGAGCTCTCCGGGTACTCGAAGATGAGCCATACCTGTTTCTGGAAGTCATTTTTAGGCATTGGTCTCTCTTCCTCCTTAATAAACCCCTCGTCCTCCCTGAACTTCTCCATTGCTTCTTCCCCCAACTCGTAAAAACGGATCTCATCCGCAAATATATCTATGGAGACGTTCACAGGTCTCCTTATTTTCCCACCTGATTGATAAAAATAAAGTACCCCATCAAAACTGGGCCGATTCCGGTCGAAAAAGTATTCGTTTCTGAGGGGGTCAAAGTACTTTACCCTTTTATGGGGGTCCCCGAGCAAAGTGTCTGGGAACTGGTTCAGGGTTCCTAGTTGAGTCTCGAACCTGAGTCCAGCAATGTTAATTAATACCCGTTCGCTGTTCTCACAGTCAATATCCAAGGTGTCTTCATCTAAAAGATGAGGGCTGTAATCAGCCCTGAGAATGGCATCCGTGTCATCCTCGCTGCTGCTACAAGTATTATCCATGTCGTTCACTTTCCCAGAGTCCTTTTGCAGGCTGTTGCAAGAGTTCATCTCTTTGCCTCGGACCTTGTTCAGCCGAGATTGTGCAAAAGGTGCTTGGGGGAGATCCAGACAGCTCGCGAACCCTCCACTGGCATTGCCTCCGCTCACAATGGCAGTAGCACCACGGTTTTCAAAAGTTACCAAAGGTATCTCCATTCCAAACCCATTAAATATTCATCAGGAACACACAACTGTGCAGTTAGATCAGCACTTTTCCCCTACTGCACACGCGCTTTCTTCAGATAAAGAGATAAGCACCAGAATAAACAATTAATAACTAGAACTCCCCCGAAATGATAATAACAATAATTAAAAAATAACAATAATAAGACCAGCACAAACACCCGGGTCTTTATAAAATGACACCACAAGAGGCGAGTGGAGACCCGGATGAGAAAGTAATAATTATTCCTGACGTCAAAATAGCTGTTCTACAACCAACTCTGCCAAGGAATCCTTTGAAAAGGTTTCTCCCTAACTGTCAAGCAATCTTATTTTTTTATTTATTTTTTCTCTTTATAATATCAAGTAAAAGGGGGTTGGACTGCGAGGGCGTTCCTGTGCTTGTTCAATTTTCACGCATCTCATCCAGCACAGGCATCGAATAATCGGTAATGGAATGAGACAGCTGTAAGTCCACTTTAATATCTCATAACATTTTTTTTTTTTTTCTAAAATCCCTGGTGCTTTATGAAAATGCGCTCCATGCATGCATGCACGGATACTATTTTCCACTGAAACTGAAACAGAGTAATAAAAAAAAAATCACCATTTGTTTGTCATCTTTGAATGGTGCAGGCTTGAATCCACGTGTGTATTTTATTCCCTAGAGATAATCAGGTGTGTTTTTCTTTTCGTTGTTTTGTTGTTGACATACACCTGCATTCTTTAAAATGTAAACGAATTCAGTCAATATTTTAACAATGTGACGTTGCTGTCAATATATAAAGGATGATTTGAGTTAAACATTTGACTAAAACATTTTTTAGCATTCTTCATAAGAACTCAAATAAAGTTACAATAAATAAGCCTGTTGTTGCGACAAAACAACTTTACTGCTATATGTTAAAATGTAATCAATACAAAGCAGGCTTGCAAGTAGACGGTTTTGTCGTCTGCCTTGTCATTCAATATTCTTGTTCTGTATGAGATAGCCTATAGTATTTAACACTGTCAGTCATTTGAAGAAACGTGAACCCCCCTGAAGGAGATTGGAATTAGCACCGACAATAACCGCGTGATTACGTTATAAAAAATTAAAGATGCTGATACTGGATTTGGGTAGTGTAGTTAAATATATTCGGTCAATAGAAAATTGTGTTATATGGAGCATCAAATGTACAAAAAATCAAACAAAAAAAAAACACAACTATTTTATCAGGAGTTTATTTTTTATTTTCCAGTTTTAAATCAAGGAATTATTCCAAGATATATATATATATATATATATATATATATATATATATATATATATATATATATATATATATATATATATATATAATACATATTATGTATGTTACAAAAATGATACTTAAAAGTTTTGAAATGTGTGTCAAAACTTTATCACAGGATTCAGCATTTAAATCACTGTGAATATATATATATATATATATATATATTGTATATATTTATTTTTTTATATATATATATATATATATATATATATATATATATATATTTTTTACAGCTCTGGAAAAAATTAAGAGACCACTGCAATTTTTTCTTAAATCAGCATCTCTACATGTATGGCAGCCATTCCATTCCAGTGTCTGTTGAATTCCAACACAGGCACACCTCATTCTACTGAATGAGGTACTGATTAGGGGGTCACCTGAACCAAATCTTATTTAACAAGGAAAAGTATAAAAACCACTCCTGCGGTCATCACTATCCTCTTGCAATAGGACCAGCTGGATGGCAAAACAGTGCTAGTAGTACCTCAAAAGTAATTGGAATCAAAAATAACTACTGACCATGCCCAAAGAGTTGAAAAGGAAAGTTTCGAGTGAGAAAAAGAAGGGTTCAATTCTGGCTTTACTGGCAGAGGGATACAGTGAGCGTCGGGTTGCTTCCATCCTTAAAATTTCAAAGACGGCGGTTCATAAGAACAAGGTCAAGCAGCACACATTATCCGAAAAACATGATCTTTCAGCATTTTAAAGTAATTTAAATGTTTGTCATTAGCAAATAAGTCCGGAAAAATACACGTTTTTTCAAAATAAATATTTATTTTGGAAGTTAAACCTGAAGCTAACATGCAATGATCCCGCCCATTTAAGCGTTTGACTAGGCACTTTATGCATAGAGGCAGGGAGCGTCTTTTTTCCCATTGTGAAACGCTTCAATGAGGCTGGGGGCGTGGCAGGGGCGCGGTTTCAACTGAGAGACTGTTGTGATTGGATACAAACTGAGCGGTTTGAAGCAGGGAGGGAGAGGAAAGTGAAAGAGCGGATCATTTAACGAGACAGAGAGTGTCTAATTGTCGTATACAAATACTAGTTCATTTTTACCTCAGGATGTAATAAGTTCTGTTGTAATGGTAACGGAAGGATTTGCACCGACGTCTTCAGTTTCCATACTACACTGTGCGTATAAGAGAAATAGACTAGATTTTCAAACAGCTGTAGGAGACCGTAAAGCATTTTCTAATAACACTGTGTAACACAATTTTCCTTGCTGGGTAGTAAGTGTTATTTACTAATTGCTTATGCCTCAAAAGTATAGAAAATGGCTATTATTCCCCACAAACTTTGCTTTTGTGACCAGGACAGTGATATTTCAAAATATCACTATTTCCAATGGGAAAACGGGCAAATGTGTGTCTTTTCGTTCACATAAAGTCAGACAAAAACAACATATGAATCCAAATTAACATGTATTTATATTAAAGTAATACAAAAATGACTACAAAAGATTTAGAAGTGAGTAGTTTTTCGAGATTTACGATTAAACTGTAAATTACGCCTATGATGCCGATTAAAAAAAACATTGATCGGTTAATCTAGTCTACCCACGCGCTGTAGCAAGAAGCAGTGCGCCAGAAAGAAATCAAAAAAGATGGCGGAGAGTCCCACATGTTGCTATAGCTCAGAACAGTGTTTTTCATATGTTATTAGGGGGTGCAAACACCTGACTGTTTTTTTTTGTTTGTTTGTTTGTTTGTTTTTAACTTCCATGGTAAAAGCTCCACGGTAAATGGCAGACTCAGTAGGTCTCCAGGATGAAATCGATTTCAATTACAGGGTTTTATTCAATGGGCTTTTTAAATCCTCCATCTCCATACTTTCTCAAGTGGAATGAAGAACGAGAAAACGAGAGCGCAACATTTAAGTGACTAGTTTTTTGTATTAGTGTTAATACAATTACGAATGGTGATTGTAATAAGGTGTATCCATTTTACTTATATCTCTGAAGGTAATTGCTTATTTATTTAATAAGCAATTGTAATTTAATCTCTGAAGGTAATTGCTTATTTATCGAATTGCTTATTTTATTTTATCTTTGAAAAAATAAACCATGCCAGTTTAGTTTAATTTATAATACAATAGCGACCCTTTAAAAATCCACCTTACTGTTTTCCATCATAAATAAAATGTTTATACATTATATGAAAAATCAAAGATGCAAAAAATATATTTCTATCGCCCAAACTCAGTCTGAGGGTGTATACTATAAATTGCAAGGCTTTGAAAGCTTTATTTAACATGTAGCACAATAGTCAGTAATGAAGGTTCAGTCACTATGAAAAGTACAGCGGCTCCGGAGGCTCTATTACCACTACGAGGCCCCGGGGGCTCTGTTACCACTATGGGGCCCCAGGGGCTCTATTACCACTATGGGGCCCCGAAGGCTCTATTACCACTATGGGGTCCCGAGGGCTCTATTACCACTATGGGGTCCCGAGGGCTCTATTACCACTATGGGGCCCCAGGGGCTCTATTACCACTACAGGGCCCCAGGGGCTCTATTACCACTATGGGGTCCCGAGGGCTCTATTACCACTATGGGGGGCTCTATTACCACTATGGGGCCCCAGGGGCTCTATTACCACTACAGGGCCCCAAGGGCTCTATTACCACTACAGGGCCCCAAGGGCTCTATTACCACTACAGGGCCCTGAGGGCTCTATTACCACTATGGGGCCCCAGGGGTTCTATTACCACTACGGGGCACCAGGGGCTGTATTACCACTACAGGACCCCAGGGGCTGTATTACCACTATGGGGCCCCGGGGGCTGTATTACCACTATGGGGCCCCGGGGGCTGTATCACCACTACGGGACCCCAAGGGCTGTATTACGACTATAGGGGCTCTATTACCACTACAAGGCCCCAGGGGCTGTATTACCACTGTGGGGGCTCTACTATCAATACGTGGCCCCGGGGGCTCTATTACCACTACGGAGCCCCGGGAGCTGTATCACCACTACGGGGCCCCAGGGGCTGTATCACCACTACGGGGCCCCAGGGCTCTATTACCACTATGGGTCCGCGGGGGCTCTATTACCACTATGGGGGCTCTATTACTACTACGGGGCCCCGGCATCTCTAATACCACCACAGGGCCCTGAGGGCTGTATTGCCAATGCAGGGGCTCTATTACCACTACTGAGACTATTACCACTATGGGGCCCTGGAGGCTCTATTACCACTATGGTGCCCTGGGGGCTCTAAGCACTACAGGGCCCCTGGGGCTCTATAAGGACTATGGGCCCCAGGGGGCTCTAGTACCACTATGGTGACTCCATTACCACTAGGGGCCCAGGGGCTCTATTACCACTGTGGGGGCTCTATTACGACTACGTGGCCCCAGGGACTCTAGAACCACTAGGGGGGCTCTATTATCACTACGGGGCACCCAGGGGCTGTATTACCACTACAGGGCCTTGGGGGCTGTATTACCACTACAGGGGTTCTAGCCATTACGGGCACGGGGGGCTCTATTACCACTACAGGGTTCTAGCCACTACGGGGCCCTGGGGGCTCTATTACCACTACAGGGGTTCTAGCCAGTACGGGGCCCTGGGGGCTGTATTACCACCACAGGGCTCTGAGGGCTGTATTACAAATGCGGGGAGTCTATTACCACTATGGAGGCTCTATTACCACTATGGGGCCCAGGGGGCTCTAGTACCACTGTGGGGGCTCTATTATCAATATGTGGCCCCGGGGGCTCTAGCACCAATATGGGGCCCTGGGGGCTGTATTACCACTATGGGGGTTCTGTTACCAAGATGGGGCCCCAGGGGTTGTATTACCACTACGGGGCCCCAAGGGCTGTATTACCACTATGGGGGCTCTATTACCACTATGGGGCCCCGGGGGCTGTATTCTCACTACGGGACCCTGAGGGCTGTATTACAACTATGGAGGCTCTATTACTACTATGGGGCCCCGGGGGCTGTATCACCACTAGGGGCCCCAGGGCTCTATTACCACTACGGGGCCCAGGGGGCTATAGTACCATTATGGGGGCTCTATTATCAATACGTGGCCCCGGGGGCTCTATTACCACTACGGAGCCAAGGGGGCTGTATCACCACTAAGGGGCCCCAGGGCTCTATTACCACTATGGGGGCTCTATTACAACTACAGGGCCCCGGGGGCTCTATTACCACAACGGTGCCCTGGGGGTTCTAAGCACTACAGGGCCCCAGGGGCTCTATAAGCACTATGGGGCCCCGGGGGCTCTAGTACCACTATGGGGACTCCATTACCACTACGGGGCCCCAGGGGCTCTATTACCACTACAGGGGTTCTATTGCCACTACGGGGCCCCAGGGGCTCTATTACCACCACGGGGCCCTGAGGGCTGTATTACCAATGCGGGGGCTCTATTACCACTATGGATGCTCTATTATCAATACGTGGCCCCGGGGGCTCTAGCACCAATATGGGGCCCTGGGGGCTGTATTACCACTATGGGGGTTCTGTTACCAATATGGGGCCCCAGGGGTTGTACTACCACTATGGGGTCCTGGGGGCTCTATTACCACTATGGGGCCCCGGGAACTGTATTACCACTACGGGGCCCCAGGGGCTGTATTACCACTACGGGGCCCCAGGGGCTGTATTACCACTACGGGGCTCTGAGGGCTGTATTAACACTAGGGGAGCTCTATTACCACTGCGGGGGCTCTCTTACTACTATGGGGCCCCGGGGGCTCTATTACCACTGCAGGGGCTCAAGTACCACTACGGGGGCTCTACACTACGGGGTCCCGGGGCTGTATTACCACTATCGGGCTCTATTACCACTACTGGGCCCTGGGGGCTGTATTACCACTATAGGGCCCTGGGGGTTCTATTAGCACCACGGGGCCCTGGGGGCTGTATTACCACTACAGTGTTTATGCTACTGACTCTGTTTGACAGTCTGTTGAACCGAATACTGTTTTATTTTTAGACGTTTATTTGTTTTGTTTTTTCATCGCCAGACGCGGTCTGGATGCAAAAACAGCGCTGACACTCTTAAGAATTATATTAAGTGAGGTTTCGTGTAAATATATAAAGAAAAAAGGCACTGTATATTTTAGCACTAGTACAAAACCATGTACGGAATTAAAATGAATGGACTAAGAATACTATTTTTTTTTTTTTTTTTTTTTGCATCAATTTAATTGGTTTAAAAGCAAACACATTGGTCGATATAAATCACAAATAAATAATCGCTGCAAATGAAACAATTGGAATATAAGTTTTGAAAACTAAATAATCGCTGCAAATGAAACAATTGGAATATAAGTTTTGAAAACATAACAAAGCATTGTGGTTGATGCAGCAGAAACGTTAAATAGGTAACGTTTCTGAGTCTAGTGAGAAGGTTAGCATGATAACGTTTTTGCTGTGAGACCAGGTTGTACAGGGAAAGGGGTGGTCAAGGAGTAATTATAATAATAATATTATTATATTATTAATAATAATAATCAAATTATTATTATTATATTATTATTATTATTATTATTATTTGCATTACAGGGAGAGGGGTGGTCAAGGAATGGGGTTAAACTCAAGGTCTGTAACAGTGTAATAACCATTTCTCTTTTGATAACTGTTTGCAGTATGTCCAGTTGCTTTTGAGATATGCCTCATTGAGCTTCACAATATGTTTCCTCTGATTTAAAGGAAACGCATCGAGTGCAAGGCTATTAATTGCATTTAACAGACGACAGGGGTATTCTGAAGTATTCGACAGCTTAATTTACACGGTACCAATGAACTGTAAGTAGCGGTTAAATAAACACAGCTGGGTACTTATACAGACACTGACCTTTTGTCTTTGCCAGCAAGCACCGGGGAGATTCATGTGGGATGTGCTTCCTTATTTTACTCCAACTGACCTCCTGGTCTGCAAATGCTTTCGGGGAATGGTGGCAGATTCCTTCTGTTCTTTAACGCAGTTAATTGTCAATAGATTTCTCAATGTAAACACTGGGAGATGTTATTGATAACTGTCTCAGGACGTTCTTATGCCACTGCCATTGAAAGGATACAACTCAGACCCGATGAATCTGACAGAAAAGTCATTTGTATTTAAAACATATATGCATCTGCTGCTGGGTGTTTGTGCAAGGTTAACTGTTGCGTGAAGCGTTTCTTTACATTGTTCAGAATATCGGTTTGCAAACACAAACAAAAAATCCATTAGAGTTTTGAATATTCCTGAAACACGTGTTACACTTTTCTGCCACAGATCGATACAGTCAATGTGGGTATTAAAAAACAAACAAAAAAAAAACAAAAAAAATAAAAAAATAAAAAAAACTGCAACATACAAACGAGACGATCTGTTGTGGTTCTTCTTGAAAACCCTTTAAAATAAACATAACGTTCATGAGTACTTTGTTAAATATAGAGAAGGCTGTAGAAACCTTGCAACTGCTAGTAGCGGCTTCTTTGGATATGAACTAGATGGATGTCAAAACTGAATAGCAACACAAGGCTTTTGGACCCGCCAACGGTAGTTCTAATAAAAAACGAGGTATTGACACACACACACACACACACACACACACACACAGAGAGAGAGAGAGAGAGAGAGAGAGAGAGAGAGAGAGAGAGAGAGAGAGAGAGAGAGAGAGAGAGATTTGTGTTCAATACATTCTGAAAATTACGTCTCAAATATAAAGAAAGGATTAAGAAACAGCTGATTTCCCTTGTTTTAACTTGACAGCACCAAATTCCACACAAAAAAAAATAATAATAATAATAATAATAATAATAATAATAATAATAATAATAATAATAATAATAATAATAATAATAAAATAAGTAAATTTAATTGTTCCTTGTTCAGAATTAAAGCCTTTATTTTAATACACGTGCTATTCCTGGCACAGTTTATAGTTTGGATTTGTTTAAAAAGAATGAAAAAATGAATCTGTGTTTCTTTCATAATCAAACCATGTGTATCTAAAATATAGTCTTACATTGTTTGTTTTTTCCACCTGTTTACAAAATATAAAGTTAATTTCAAAATACTGTTTTTTTTTTTTTTTAAAATACCACCACATACGTTTGTGTTTAAAGAGCGACATCTACTACTGCACTCAACATCACAAAAGCCAGTATTGTAACAGTATTGAATACTTTTGGTTATCTGTACTGTAAACGTAATACATTACAAGTGTTTAAATAGCTTATTTTAAAAAGTCTACTCACGACTCTTATGGGAATAAATGTGTTGATCAATCTCACTGCGCAAACACTATAGAAAATATATATGCACAGGCCTATATGCAGTTTATATGGGCTTTTTTGGCATCAAGTGATACAAAAGAAAGCTCTCAACAGCAAACACTGTCTATATTAGAATTGGTATCTACTGTACCTAACCCAACAAGCACTTTGATTTACAGGTCTGTCGCTCTACGTGTGTCTAAGCAAAGCGCATAAAGAGACCTTTTAAGGTCCATGTTGCTATTTGCTTTGAGGTGTTCTTTTCCCATTGACCGTCCATTGTTGACCCCATCACTGATTTCCAGTTGCACCGTAGACTTGTTAAGAGATCCGTTGCTGCAGCTGCTCTTCAAGTCAGTATAAGGGCTTTCCTGGCCACTATCTGGCTCTTCCTTAAGAGAACTGTGCTCTTCCTGGTCAGTCTCTCTGTGATAGAAGTAATTGAAGTTGGACACAATGACAGGTACTGGCAATGCAATGGTCAACACGCCGGCAATAGCACACAGGGAGCCTACAATTTTCCCTCCGACAGTAATGGGTCGCATATCCCCATACCCTACAGTCGTCATGGTTACCACAGCCCACCAGAACGCATCAGGGATGCTGGAGAAATGGGACTCGGGCTCATCTGCCTCTGCAAAGTAAACACCGCTGGAGAACAGAATGACGCCGATAAACATAAAAAAGATTAAAAGACCAAGCTCCTTCATACTGGCTTTCAGTGTCTGACCCAGAATCTGAAGCCCTTTGGAGTGTCTTGATAGCTTAAAGATCCTAAACACTCTGACCAGGCGAATTACTCTTAGGATCGACAGTGACAACGTTTGTTGCCCGTTGTTGCCTTGTTGCTCTGCTAGTTCTGTGCCAAGGGTGATAAAATAGGGGATGATAGCCATAATGTCTATTATGTTCATCATGTTTTTGGAAAACGCCGATTTACTGGGACAGGCAAAAAATCTTACAGTAAGCTCAAACGTGAACCAAATCACACAGGTAGTCTCAATTATAAAAAAAGGGTCTGATGTGCTACTCGGTGGCGGAGCCTGAGTAGTATTAGTTCCAAGGACAAACAGCGGTAGCTCTCTCTCATCTCGAAACTCTGGCAGCGTCTCCATACAAAAGGTTATAATGGATATGACGATCACCAGAACAGATACAATGGCGATCCCCCGTGCTGGATTGGAGCTCTCCGGGTACTCGAAGATGAGCCATACCTGTTTCTGGAAGTCATTTTTAGGCATTGGTCTCTCTTCCTCCTTAATAAACCCCTCGTCCTCCCTGAACTTCTCCATTGCTTCTTCCCCCAACTCGTAAAAACGGATCTCATCCGCAAATATATCTATGGAGACGTTCACAGGTCTCCTTATTTTCCCACCTGATTGATAAAAATAAAGTATCCCATCAAAACTGGGCCGATTCCGGTCGAAAAAGTATTCGTTTCTGAGGGGGTCGAAGTACTTTATCCTTTTATGGGGGTCCCCGAGCAAAGTGTCTGGGAACTGGTTCAAGGTTCCCAGCTGAGTCTCGAACCTGAGTCCAGCAATATTAATTAATACCCGTTCCCTGTTCTCACCGCCCATATCCAAAGTGTCTTCATCTAAAAGATGAGGGCTGTGATCAGCCCTAAGAAGGGCATCCGTGTCATTCTCGCTGCTGCTACAAGTATTATTCTTGTTCATTTTCCAAGAGTCCTGTTGCAGGCTGTTGCAAGAGTTCATCTCTTTGCCGTAGACCTCGTTCAGCTGAGATTGTGCAAAAGGTGCTTGGGGGAGATTCAGAAAGCTCGCGCACCCTCCACTGGCATTGCCTCCGCTCACAATGGCAGTAGCACCACGGTTTTCAAAAGTTACCAACGCTATTTACATTCTGAATCCATTACATTTTCATCGGAAACACACAACTGTGCAGTTAGATTAGTACTTCCCCCCTACTGCACACGCGCTTTCTTCAGATAAAGAGACCAGCTCCAGATTAAACTGAAAATAATCCAGAACTCCACCCCCCCCAATAATAATAATAATAATAAATAATAATAATAATAATAAGGCCAGCACAAACACCCGGGTCTTTATGAAATGAAGAACACCACAAGAGGATAGTGGAGACCCGGATGAGAAAGTAATAATTATTCCTGCCGTCAAAATAGTTGTTCTACAACCAACGCTGCCAAGGAACCCTTTGAAAAGGTTTCTCCCCAACTGTCAAGCAATTTTATTTATTTCTCTCTATAATATCAAGTAAAAGGGGGTTGGACAGCGAGGTCGTCCCTGTGAGCGTTCAATTTTTACGCATCTCATCCAGCAGGCATAATTCCACTTTAATATCCCATAATTATTTTTTTCTAAAATGTCTGCTTTATGAAAATGCGCTCCATACATGCTAGGATACAATTTTCCATTGAAACTGAAACAGAGTAAAAAAAAAAAAAAAAAAAAAAAAAATCACAATGTGTTTGTCATCTTTGAATGCTGCAAGCTTGACCACGTCTGTATTTTATTCCCTAGAGATAATGTGTTTTTGTCTTTGTCAATGTAAACGAATTCAGTCAATATTTTCACAATGTGAAGTTGCTGTCAATATATAAAGGATGATTTGAGTTCTTATAAAAAATGCTAAAAATGTTACATAACATAAGCCTGTTGTTGCGTTTTATATTGCGTTATATCGCCTCTGGCTATACTGTGGATTCGGATCTATCCAGGTCCTGGAGCTGGCTCGCAATTTTTACTGTCTAAAGGCTGTCACGTCGTTTCTGTGATCGCTTCTGGTGTGCACCGTGTTTTCGAAGCGAATTTTAAGTGTCGCCCCAGTAAAAACCGTGTAGTGTCTGGTGTGTGCGAGCCTGCGTATGACTTAAGGGGCGTTCACAGCGGACGCGGCGCGCTACAGCCGCCGCAGACCACTGCTCACACTAAAACGCAGCAGGGGAAAGTCAGTGGACGGTCTGTTCTTGCGTCACGGCTGCATGTACAAGCAACAAACCCTAAATACCAGCGGGAAGGGAACACAGAAGACACAAAGCTGTGTGTGTGTGTGTGTGTGTGTGTGTGTGTGTGTGTGTGTCTATATATATTTAAAAAAAAAAAAAAAGATTTAAAGACTCAAGCTTTTTTCCCCCAGGTTTAATTGTCATATTCACTTTTAATTGTTAAATTTGCTATAAGCATTTTCAATATTTATAAATTATATCTGAAGGTACACATTTCTAAACTTCTAAGTATGTTTTTGTTAACATGTATTACGCTAAAGCTGGGGGAAAAATCAATTTTTTTGTTGGTTAAATCTATGAAAAATGTGTGATTTAAGTGTTTGTTTGTTTGTTTGTTTGTTTTTTTTTACACTTGCTCCCCATAGTGCTACACTGTACATAACAGGTTTGTCTGTGTACACACACCAAAACATATTTGTGTTACAGGTTTAAAAAAAAAAAAAAAAAAAAAGAGGGGGGGGGGGGGGGGGGGGGGGGTATATATAGTATTGGTTATAGTGCTCACGTGTTCAACACTCAAGTTTTCTTTTCATATTGCACATTCAAATAAAAAATACGTATGTGAAAGGTTGTGGACAGGTTTATAAAAAGCAAAAACAAGATGTCTTGAATTCAGCGTGGGAAGCTCGAGCTCCCTCAACTGCATTGTACATTGCATTGTATTGTATACTTTTCCAACCAAGCATTTAAAGAGCCGTTTATTTTGTTATGTGTCATAAATAACACAATGATATTAGACCCAACCAACGTTGAGCTTTTTGTGTGTGTGTGTGTGTCTGATTATTATCATTATTATTTTAAGGTATTAATTTTAAATCATTTGTAATACTTATTTGAAATCATAACTAAAATATAACAAAGTTGATTAAATGCGCTAAGTTGTTATCAAACGAAATTTCAGTAACATCTATGCAAACTATACAGGCTAGGTGTTAATCACACATTTACCTTAGCGAAACACTATTCTAGGCCCATTAAAAAAGGTCAATTCAGTCTACAACATAGTGTGCTTGTAAATATGCAAATCTCTTCAAAAAAAAAAAAAAAACCGACACCTCGATGTTAATTTACTAAAACGTTTTTAGAGTGATTGTACAACCAATCTTTACGTATACGTGTGTGGATTTTGTTTTCTCTGTAAAAGAAACGAGGGTACAGTAAGCTATATAGTTCAGGTTGTGTGACTAAACTGCATTAATCCTCGCAGAAAAATAGAGAGTGGTTGTGGAAATGGGGTCTCTCTGGGAGATTAAATAAGCTTCACGCAGGGTTTAGCGGAGGAGCTATAATTGCTTTCACCAAGGCATAGGGACGCACGCTTTCTACGGATTAGCGGTACAATATATAGAACAGATTCTATTTTATCCATTTGATTAATTGACATCATGCACTCTTAATAGAAAAAACAAATCTTGTGTATTCTGCTTTTACTATACCGAAAACACTATAGATAATCCTATATCATTGATTCAGTATCAAACCAAATGCTGACACTAGGGTTTAGAAGAATTCCCTAATAATAATAATAATAATAATAATAATAATAATAATAATAATAATAATAATAATAATAACTAGAACTGCCAGGCAGTTTTACAGCTTCCAAGCTCAGTAGCAGTTGACAATTTTGGCAAGCTGTAGCATTGCAGCACGAGTGTCAGCAACAGATCAGTTTTGTGGAGCAGTTTCAATTCAAAATATTGCATTAGTTCATTATCTCACGATGCTTTATAACTTTAAACACCATAGTAACCATGACCCTAACTACACACTAAGGAATTATAAACCCGTTTTACATTTAACCTTAAGGAGAGGTCAAAGGTCATGATCAAGATCATTTTTGAATAGATCATAGATGGGTTTCTAAATGTGTTATATAGTAACCATAACTCTATATGCACTCTAAGGAGATATAAGCTGGTTTGACATTTGACGTTAAAGAGGTCAAAGGTCACAAGGTGAATTTTGGTTAGAGGCTATATGGGTTCCTATCTGTGTTCCATAGTAACCATGACCATATCTGCACTTATTATAAACCAGTTTTGCACTTGATTTTAAGGAGAGGTCAAAGGTCACGGTCAAGGCAATTTTTGAATCACGCATTTATGGTCCCTATTTGTTTTCCTTAGTAACCATTACCCTATCTGCACTCTGTAAGAAAAACGTAGGTCTGGCGGCCATCTTGTTTTACAAAAGAACACCATTTTGCCCTATTTGAATTCCATTGTCCCCAGGATGATGTCTACCAAGTTCAGAATTACTTAGTTAAATGGTTTTCAAACAGAAGCAGTTTGATTTTTGGGGCGCATTTCTGTGAATTTTCTGGTAGCCATTTTGGTATTAAAATTTATCGCAGCAACTTCTGCTTCGTAATTTTGGAGCAGGTTTGGTTGTTGATGATATATGCCAAGTTTCAGATCAATCGTTTCACCGGTTCCTAAGAAGAAGATTTTGAAAAGTTTTTCAAAAAAATCCGCCATTTTGGTTGACGCAGGAGTGCAATTTTTTGGTCATTGAATTGTATTCAACCCAAGATGACGCCTGCCAACTTTGATGTTGATTGGTTACATGTCGTTTGAGCAGGAACAGCTTTAAGTCTTCTGAAGAATTTGGGAATAAAAATTTAAAAAAAAATTCTTTACAATAACAATACACTCCCCAGCCATTCTGTCTAGGAAGCCTAATAATAATGACGATGATTATAATAAACACTAGCATTTCTTTATTGCCAACATGTGTGTTTTATTATGCATCTAAAGTATAGTCTAACACAATTATGTCTAACACAAATATGTACTAAAATGTATTTATAATCAGTTCTATAATATTTATTTTAAATTCATAAACAATTGGTTTAACAGTGGGTTCCAAAGCATGCTAAGAGTTCTCTTTGGCAGTGGAATGGGTTATTTTTAACTAAACTCCTGCAATGACACTTGATTGAGAGAATCATATAACACAGTTGTGTATCAAAAATGAACATAATGAAGATTTTACTCATCATTTATTTAGAGAATATTTTTTAAAAGTCTGCTTTATGAAAATAATGCAGTTTGATATTCATGGAACTGTTCTTTTATATAGAACAGTTTCATAGTGAAATATACAGTACCTTTACATTTAGCATAAAACACTATATTCACGTTTTACTCATGGTGTTGTTTTTTTTTTCCTCAAAAATTCTGTTTTCATGAACAAGTCTGATATTCCTGAAACCGTTCTGGGCTATTGTTGGTTTTTATTAACACGAGAAGAACTGTTTCAGGGATATTAAACTTGAGATTGTGGAAACATTTACTAACACTTTACAATAAATATCCCCTTTAGATGTGCCTAAAATGGAAACACAATTACAAGTGAAAGCCAGGTCTATTGGCTGGTCATACCCACCCCAGAAGCCATTCTTGTCACTCAGTATTGCAGATACCTTTTTGGGGGAACCCACTACAACTTTCTCATTAAAACAAATTGTGTGTTTATCTGTTCATCTACTCAGAACAAGATTTTTTTTTAGGTAGGGGGTCTGAAAGGCAGGTTGGAGTAAAACAACAAATTCCCCAGGGCAAGCCATTGTGCCATAAGTTTTTGGAAGCAATGGCAGCAATTTCAAATCGTTTTCAATTGGTTTCAATCAAATTAGAAATGTTATCAGCCTTTCTGATTGAATGGTTTCTAAACATGAAGCCAGATGGCTCTGTAGAAAATATCCGTATCATTGATATGGTATGTGGCAATGAAGCAGTGGTGTAATTTAAATATGGTCCACGGTGGACCAGCATCTCAATCTGTCCTTCACAATGTGGTACGATTGAGTGGCTGGAGAATAAATGATGAGTTGAAAACACTCCCAGCATGCTAATGCTGTGCGATGCCCATTCTAGAGAGAAACCACCTACTGTAGTAAAAACTGTATAGGCTGGACAGGGCAACATCAGCCACAAGCCATAAACAACAACATGATCTGAGAATGAGTCTCCTGTGTCTAGGAATGACACTGCAACTGCAGACAGTCACAGGGAAGGGGATGGAGTTGCTGATAAGGTTTCCAGTCTCCAATGCTTGCCAGCAGAATGGTAGGTACTCCAAGGATAACAGATTGCTTACTATGATTTGCAATTGCTTTGCTGTTTTATTATTATTATTATTATTATTATTATTATTATTATTATTATTATTATTATTATTATTATTATTATTAATAATAATAATAATAATCAATTACATCAATTCTCATTAATACAGACTCTGCACAAATTTCCTCTGGAGTGCTATATTTTATATTATATTGACTTACCTGTTACGTTTAAAGTAATTGTAGCTAACATAATAATTCCATGAGTTTCATTTTATCAATCAATCAATTTTATTTGATTTATTTTATATAGCACCTTTCATAGTGGAACATCATCACAAAGCGCTTTACAAGATGCAATAAATCCAAGAAAATCCATAATACTTCAAACGGAGAAATGCATAATACATGATATACAGTAGAAAGTACATAATACACGATAGTACCATAATACACAGTACACTGAATACAGTGGAAAGTGCAGAATGCATGATAGTAGCATAATACATGAACTAGTACAATACAGTGGAAAGTGCAGAATGCATGATAGTAGCATAATACATGAACTAGTACAATACAGTGGAAAGTGCAGAATGCATGATAGTAGCATAATACATGAACTAGTACAAAATACAGTGGAAAGTGCAGAATGCATGATAGTAGCATAATACATGAACTAGTACAATACAGTGGAAAGTGCAGAATGCATGATAGTAGCATAATACATGAACTAGTACAATACAGTGGAAAGTGCAGAATGCATGATAGTAGCATAATACATGAACTAGTACAATACAGTGGAAAGTGCAGTAACAATACGTGAAATAGTAGCAGCAGCTAATAACAGATAACAGATTTTACACTTCTATTAACTCCATAGGTCTCAAATGTGTATTTTTAAAGAAGCACGTGTTAGAGCCCATTTTCACAATGTGTGTTTTTAAAACAGACATCAAGTACAACACAAGCTTTAATATAGGGCCCAGTTTGCTTGCTTTGCCTTCCAGGAAGTCTATTACTGCTTTACTTCCTTGACCATTTCACTCCAGTAGTGTCTTCTGGGTCAAAGCATGTTATTGACTGAAAGCATGTCATTCAATAGGGGAACAAGCTGATTGCTTATTGACAGGAAAGAAGCCAGTAAAGGCCAGTGAAGGGCTGGGGACAACTCTCGAGGTGAAATGACCCAGGAAATGTAGGAAGTGACCTGAGCTTGACTCAGCTAGAGCAAAAATAAGACAAACTTAATGATTAACGGTAATGAAATAGTTCCATAAAAATCATACCTGTTATGCACTTCCATTCACAATCTATACCTCACAAGTGCTGTTTTGAAATATCCCTGGTACCAAACTTGGGAAAAGAAGGCTTTCAATTTGCACCTCTACTGTCGGGTTATCAGTTTCACATTTCCCTAGGTATGCTGCCTTAGTAGTTTCTCTGGGGTTCAAATACAGGATGTTGATCACTAAGGAAAGCACAGCGGTTTATGGATCTTTGTTATGAGCTTGAATGACTGTACCGATACAGAATAATTGCAAAAAGGGTTAGCACATTAAAATTAACTGCCCATTGTATTTTTGTAACAGGAAGGAAAAATACTTTATATTGCATTAAGTATGGTGCAGCCTCTGAAATGCTGGATTATTCAAACGTGGTTCACAGTGGCCTATGCAGTATAATGACATACATATCCAAACTACCTAAATACAGATAACTTGTGTCATTCAAATGGTAGCGTCTACAGGGTAAGATGATTTGTCAAATGAAAGCAGGCTTTAATGAGCAGTATGCACAAATTGGTCAGAATGTTGCCTCCCAGTAATTTTAGCACCGTTTCAATTTTTTTTCTTCTTTTAAAGTGACTTTGTTGTCTCATTTATATCCAATTCTGATCCAATTTTGTATATGTGGTTAAAGTCACGGCAACCTAAAATAGTTTGTTTCATTTATGTCATGGAATAGAAACCCACTGGCCTATGCCAACTATTCAGTTGATTAAAATGTGACAAAACCAACTGTCAGACATCTAGTTCAAAATGTACCTTTCAGGCTGTGATTGATAGGTTTGCATTAGCAATATACTGTAGATACTGAGGATGCATCCAAATTGGGATTCCTATTGAAATATGTTCCTTGGTTCTTTCATAGTTTAGACTCTGTAACTTGGTTATTAAAGCAGTACAGTGTTTGTTTTCAAAAGTCTAGTCTATTACATTAGCAGAACAATTTATTTTAGTTAACCTCCCCATTGAATGTAAATGTCATCCTGTGAACCAATTGGGACTTTTTTTAGGTAGAATAGATGTTGTAACCTATATTATCAGGGAAATACTGGAGGTAGGCAAACTCATTCCACAATGGTTTTAGGGGTTAATTAGTCATACTGAACAATGACAAATATAATTTAACCATTTCATATACCTGAAAGTCTCATCTTCCAAGTTGTACTAACCTGTCACTCAAACCACAGCTACTTGCAGACTGGAGTATTCACTGCACACCGAATCGACCTCTTTGGTTTTGAAACGAGATGAGCTTATATAAATAAGTTCTGTTTATCCTCCACTTCCAAATGATTAATGATGTATAAATGTAAATAATACTTTGCTTCCCCTCGCTGTCGAAGCCAAGTGTTCTCTAGAACTTTACTAATGGGAAAGCCTGGCCTTTGACCAACGGTACCATCTACTGTAGCTGCCTCCTTCCTGGAACAATGCAGTGGCATTATTTTCCATTGCTTTCAGATCAAATTATATAACCCTGAGAGCTAATGCACTTGTCACCCCCCCTAGCAACCATGTTGTGGCAGGAAGATCCACTCGTTCCTGCTTCTACAGAAACACTTGTTTAATTTTCAAAATATTTACACTTCACAATTGCTATAACATGGCAGCCCATTTAATCTTGAAAAATATATAAGTGACAGGAGAGGCACAACACTTTCCAGGCCTGTGCTCCTTGCTGTCATCCTGGGATCCATCTCCAGTGAAGCCTGATACAGAAATCTTAGTATTTTATGAATCACAGTACATTAATCTGCACATCTCTGCAAGACACACACAAGGACATCACATCTCTGGCTGCTTGTGATTTAGTTGACAAGAACATAGTAAGGTTTGCTGCGACGGCACTTTCTGAGCTACAAACAATAGGATAATATACTATTACCCTCTGATGCAAGACTCAGCTATGTACATACTGTATATAAATGATGCATTCATAACAAATGCGCAGGTAAAACTCTGAATTGAATAATTTGCTTTGGGTTAGCACTAACACCAGTATTAAAGTAGATGTGTAAATATTTTGAAATACAACATGATAGGTTTAAAGTTTTGGTTCCTCATTTAGCCTTATTGCTGTGATCCCAGGATCTCTCACTGGTAATAGATGGAAAAAATATTTCACATTCTTCAGAAGCTTATGAACTACGCCACATGGTTTATGTGGCATGTGGTTCCAATATGCAGTTTAAACTGCTGACCCACATTGTGATTGGAATCCTGTAGCACTGTTCAAGCAGTGCTCAACTCTGCTCCACTAAGGGGCACTGTTGGACCTGTAGCTAAGGGGTGTAATACAGAAGCTAATTCAAACGTCACTAGTGTTAACCTCAATTTATAGGAATAGCAGAATTTACAGACGAAAAGAGAGACCACAGAACAGATTGAACTGGTCCCTTCTCATTGTGGGACAATGATTAGCATCTGAGATTGTATGACTGTGGAAATATGTGATGAAATGTGGGTATTGTATGTTAAAAAAGTCCAGGCCAAAGCCAAATTAACCAATTAGTAGCATAGAAAACCCCCTTGGTATGAGGGAAATGCATGCTGTGTGCATGGTAACACAACATGAAGACCAATCTTTTCTTATTTAATTCAATGGGATATAATGATATAACCATTATACATGTTTATTGTGGTCTAGTAAAACCTAGTGAAAATACAGTACTGTGCAAAAGTTTTAGGCAGGTGTGAAAAAATGTTGTAAAGTAAGAATGCTTAAAAAATAGACATGTTAATAGTTTATATTTATCAATTAACAAAATTCAAAGTGAGTGAACAGAAGAAAAATCTACATCAAATCAATATTTGGTGTGACCACCCTTTGCCTTCAAAACAGCATCAATTCTTCTAGGTACACTTGCACACAGTTTTTGAAGGAACTCGGCAGGTAGGTTGGCCCAAACATGTTGGAGAACTAACCACAGTTCTTCTGTGGATTTAGGCAGCCTCAGTTGCTTCTCTCTCTTCATGTAATCCCAGACAGACTTGATGATGTTGAGATCAGGGCTCTGTTTTGGGCATACCATCACTTCCAGGACTCCTTGTTCTTCTTTACGCTGAAGATAGTTCTTAATGACTTTCGCTGTATGTTTGGGGTCGTTGTCATGCTGCAGAATAAATTTGGGGCCAATCAGATGCCTCCCTGATGGTATTGCATAATGGATAAGTATCTGCCTGTACTTCTCAGCATTGAGGAGACCATTAATTCTGACCAAATCCCCAACTCCATTTGTAGAAATGCAGCCCCAAACTTGCAAGGAACCTCCACCATGCTTCACTGTTGCCTGCAGACACTCATTCGTGTACCACTCTCCAGCCCTTCAGCGAACAAACTGCCTTCTGCTACAGCCAAATATTTCAAATTTTGACTCATCAGTCCAGAGCACCTGCTGCCATTTTTCTGCACCCCAGTTCCTGTGTTTTCGTGCATAGTTGAGTCGCTTGGCCTTGTTTCCACGTCGGAGGTATGGCTTTTTGGCCGCAAGTCTTCCATGAAGGCCACTTCTGACCAGACTTCTCCAGACAGTAGATGGGTGTACCAGGGTCCCACTGTTTTCTGCCAATTATGAGCTGATGGCATTGCTGGACATCTTCCGATTGCGAAGGGAAGTAAGCATGATGTGTCTTTCATCTGCTGCAGTAAGTTTCTTTGGCCGATCACTGCGTCTACGGTCCTCAACGTTGCCCGTTTCTTTGTGCGTCCTCAAAAGAGCTTGGACAGCACATCTGGAAACCCCTGTCTGCCTTGAAATTTCTGCCTGGGAGAGACCTTGCTGATGCAGTATAACTACCTTGTGTCTTGTTGCTGTGCTCAGTCTTGCCATGGTGTGTGACTTTTGACAGTAAACTGTCTTCAGCAACCTCACTTTGTTAGCTGAGTTTGGCTGTTCCTCACCCAGTTTTATTCCTCCTACACAGGTGTTTCTGTTTCAGTTAATGATTGTGTTTCAACCTACATGTTGAATTGATGATCATTAGCACCTGTTTGGTATAATTGTTTAATCATACACCTGACTATAAACCTACAAAATCCCTGACTTTGTGCAAGTGTACCTAGAGGAATTGATGCTGTTTTGAAGGCAAAGTGTGGTCACACCAAATATGGATTTGATGTAGATTTTTTTTCTGTTCACTCACTTTGCATTTAGATAATTCATAAATATAAACTATTAACATGTCTATTTTTGAAAGCAATCTTACTTTACCGCATTTTTTCACACCTGCCTAAAACTTTTGCACAGTACTGTATATCAAAGTGTATACGTTTAGTCAAGCATAGGCGTGGTTTACCATATTTGTTAAAGCACTGGGAACTATGTTTTAACATGGTAAACAATCGTTAATTATGACATACAGTAGAAACAAATGCAAAGTAAAAAAAAAGGTTAGTAAATTAGTAATGTTGCACTGTAAAATGACCATGTGACCCATGTACTGTCATCATTTAACTCTAGAAATCATTTATACATTGAGAAACCATTCAAACATTGAAAAATCATTTGTACATTAAGAAATCGTTCAAACATTGAGAAATCATACAAACATTGAAAAATCATTTGTACATTAAGAAATCGTTCAAACATTGAGAAATCATTCAAACATTGAAAAATCATTTGTACATTAAGAAATCGTTCAAACATTGAGAAATCATACAAACATTGAGAAACATCCATACATTCAGAAATCATTGCTGTAATTACAGTCTTACTAAGTTCTGTTGAATGTACATGATTGATTGTTTTACTAATTGATAATAATAATGGGCTCGTTTCACTAAACTGTAATGGTTGTTTTAAGCAGTGATTTGCTAAATCTTATTATTGCTCAATGTTTGAATGATTTCTCAATGTTTGAATGATTTCTCAATCTCTCCAGAAAAACCTAATATGCACAGCTTTGGTATATTTGATCAGTTATAATAAATAACAAAAAAACAAATCCAGTGATTAATTGCAGGACAAGAAAAGTTCATACAATACTGACATCATAGATCTTGGCATTCAGAGTAAAACCTTTAACTGTTCAGTGTAAAGGTGTCTGCATCCCAGAGTAGGACAGCTTCCCAATTCTTATCAGACTGGAACTTACGTCAAGGACAGGCACACAATCATAACAGCTTTATTAGCAGGCAGGCAAAAAAAAATCATTAGCAGGCACGCATCCAGTATACAGTAGTTAAACTGTCTAGAATGCAGACAGACCACACAAAACAGGCAATAACAAAGGAGTGTACGTACAGGCTTATTCCCAGTAACCCAAGGCAGCACCCTGCAGCTAGAAGCTACTTGTGTAACACTGGGGAGGGAAATGTTTTTTACAGACATCCTTCCATTGCATCTTTCTTGTATTTCGTGAAATTAAAATACCTCGTTTACAGGGATGTCGAAGCCTTATTTCATTATGAGAAATAACCAGGGATGAATTTATTCGATGTGTAATAAAGTGTATCCATGACCCTACTTACTCGTCTTCAACAGATGTAAATGGGCTCTATAATGTTCACAGAAGAGGCAGGACCTCAGTTTATCATCTCTTCTGAAGGACAGCACTTGCCCAGCAGCACAGTGCAGATTCACACCATGCTGGGCATTGGTTCAGCTCTGGCTGAGAGGTTAGGGTGTCCTATACAGATCCATCAACCACTATCTGCAGCACCTGATTTTCCATGGAGACCCTCCATCCTCACTGGGATAGAACCCTATTTAATCAGTGCCGAAGGATGGCAGTCACAAAGTGGGTTAGCAGGTGTACACAGCTGATTGGAGCCCCACGGTGGAGCCACATTGCGTAAGTTATTATGTTTTCCCATAATAATAATATTTTTCTTTCATTCATTTTGACAGTTGAAGGGGTGAAGTCCCTTCATATTTTTTTTGTAGACTTTCACTTTTACTCTGGTGATGTGTATTCAACCTGCCATCACACTGTCGATAGCAAAAGATTTTAGAACAAATTGTGTTGTAATAGAACATTATATTAAACCATGTGACTGCTGGCTGGCTTGATCAATGTGGAAACACGGCTTAAGTTTTAAATAGGCCCAACCTTTCTTAGCTGCTGAAATGGGACCAAGTGCCATAATTAGTTGACCCCCTTATTAGCCTTCAGCAACACAACCAACCCTGAGGAACATGCAGTATTGAATTATTTTTAACTTTCATACTGCATTGTTCAAAACTTGATTGAGCAAAAATTATTTTATATGGCCGTAACATAGCACAGACTATGTTCCAAAAATTATAAAATAAAATCTAAAGAAAACATTACAGTAGGTATGCTATTTGTTGTTTTGGAAATCTACCTGAAAACTTGATACAGTCAAATTGCAGCAGCATTAGATCCTGTGTGTGTGTGTGTGTGTGTGTGTGTGTGTGCTCTGTGTGTGTGTGCTCTGTGTGTGTGTGTGTTAGGTGCATACCTGATGATTAAGTTCTTAGAAGTAACACCAATAGTGGGATCTGTCCTTGGAAAGCTCATTGTGGAATCTGAAAGGTAACACTGTAACATAATGAGTTACAATGTGAGTTCAGCCAGGTAGATAACACCGTGTAACAATTTTTTTTTTTTTTTTTTTTTTTTTTGTTCCTGGGTAGTAAGTGTTATTTCCTAATTGCTTATGCCTCAAAAGTATAGAAAATGGCTATTATTCCCCACAAACTTTGCTTTTGTGACCAGGACAGTGATATTTCAAAATATGACTATTTCCAATGGGAAAACGGGCACATGTGTGTCTTTTCTGTGTGTGACTGTAAATACAGTATAATCGTAAATCTCGAAAAACTACTCACTTCTAAATCTTTTGTAGTCATTTTTGTATTACTTTAGTATAAATACATGTTAATTTGGATTCATATGTTGTTTTTTTCTGACTTTATGTGAACGAAAAGACACACATTTGCCCTTTTTCCCATTGGAAATAGTGATATTTTGAAATATCACTGTTCTGGTCACAAAAGAAAAGTTTGTGGGGAATAATAGCCATTTTCTATATTTTTGAGGCATAAGCAATTAGAAAATAACACTTACTACCCAGGAACAAAAATTGTGTTACATAGTGTAATTTTCAACTCTGAAAAAGGTATGTTAATAAAACATTACTTGTGCCCTCAAAACTCTAGAATCCCCATCCCGAGGTTGTTTGCGTCGGCCTCCTTTAATCAAACACATGTGTTTGTCCAAGATTATTTGTTTCTTGTCAATCAGATCTGCCAGTGGGTGATCTTTCATTTACGCTGCTTCATACCTCCAAACTGGTGGCTGACGGTGAACTTACAAGAACAATAATAAATGTGAACTTAATATTAAAGCAATTTCATCTGACAAAACAATTCAATAAATCTTCCCCATTTTGCACTTCCATTAGCTATATAGGTCTCAAATGTAACATTTTAAGTAAACATATACTTTCATTTTTAAAACAGGCATCCAGTACTACACTAGGTTAAAGGAAGTTCTCAGTTTGTTTGCCTCGCCTTCCAGAAAGTTTTTTTTTTTTTTTTTTCATTTCACCTGTTTCCAAGCATGGTTTACTGGCCGAAAGTATTTCAGTTAATAGGGGAAGCATCTGATTTGTTATTGACAGAAAGATGACTGTTGGTATATAAATTGGTATGTTAATATATATTCATATATATATATATATATATATATATATATATATATATATATATATATACACACACACACACACACACACACACATATATACACGCACATATATATATATATATATATATATATATATATATATATATATATATATATATATATATTATTTAAATTTATGCAGAACATCTTCTTCTATTTTTTATTGGCATCTTAATATACAGCCAGTTTATTTCCAAACAACCTATACCCGAAATTATATGTCGTAACAAAGGTCCGTTGTTGTTTGAGTCAACCGGATCATGGACCTGGATAACAAATTCCATACCAGGGGAGATGACACTCGATGTACACCTAGACTTGGATGTGGATGCAAACCCATAGGGGGAAGAAGATAGATGACACATCTCGGCGGGGCAGAATGGACTCGTAATTGTGCCCTTGAAAAGGAAAAGAATAGAGAGACCCTGACGTTGGCATTGGCATTAGGGGTACCCTAAATAGGAAATATATATGGTTAGTATACAGTTACATAATATAAGACTGGAAAGACAGGTAACAATAGATTGAATAAAAGCATTATAGAGCATGAGCTGCTACAGGACAGAATTATTTATGGCCAGTGTCCTCCGATCTAGAGGACACTAGATCACCCACCCCCCCCACCCCACCCCCCCCCCCCCCCCAGAAAAAAAGTTGGACGATAGGGGACGTTCCACACCTGGGGAAGGGACCTTCCCTTGACTTCTGAGGACTGGTTGAGCTACTGTGATGTCTAGTACATTGCTGTTGAGCACAGAATCGAGAGTATGCATTCCATGCAGTATCATATGACAAATTGGTAGCAAGAGCGAGGGCTGCAGACATACAATCCTGCACGGATTGTAGCAGTCTAGAAAGAGATGCATTTAATCCGTGATTAATTGGTAGAACAGGGAAGGTTACTGCAGGTGAGGGGCTGCGACTGGCATGAGATGGTGGAATCTTAAGACTCTCAATGATTTGAAGTCTTAGTTAGAGTGATACGGAGTGGCGTCTGATGGTTGTTGTGGGCCGAGCTGCTGCAGAAGCTGAGGCCAGATTGTACTGAGGAGCTTCAGCCTCCGCTGGCTGGAGAATGCTTGAAGTGCTGGGGACAGGAAGGGCTGCTTCTGCAGGGGCTGCTTCTCTAAAGCATCAAGCCTGGCATTGATGGTGGACATTGAATCCACCTGTAGGAAGCCCTCGATGTCAGCAAATATCTCTTCATGGATACTTGGCAGCCCTGGTGGATGCTGCCATAATTCCGGTGAGATGTTAAAGTGGTTTAGATGGAGCCGGAGATGGGGCTGCCTTTGGGCAGAAATGAAGAATGAGAACCTGAGACGATGAAGAATGCGTTACTCTGAGGCTACTGCAAAACATATTGCTCTAGTCAGGAGCAGTCTGAGGGTATTGTCTATTATTGATAATCGTAGGACATGGTTACCTTATCAGACTGGCGGCTCACGTTGATGAAATGATGACTGAAATTTGAATAAAGTGCCTTGATGAAGTTGGTTGGTTTGAAGGAGACAGATGAGGGGACAAGAAGAGGTTGCAAGATGGATGCCTGATGCAGAGAAGCTGGAAGTTAATGTGACGGTAGATTCTAAGCATCTCAGAAGGCCAATAAGAGCGTGGCTTCTTGACCAGGTCCTCGAAGCGGATTTGTCCTTTTATACTTCAAACAAATATGTTACAAAGTTGCAAAAGTGGGCGAACTGTATTTAAAACTGTACCCATTAATATATTTATATTTATAAACATTTACAGTTGCAGGCTAGCTGCTTTCCACATTTCAATGTAACAACAAGCTAGCTCCTAATCAGTCAGTTAAAGATAACTAAACCTTCGTCCCAATAAGCTTTCAGCTCGCAGAGATCAAACACAGCCTTGCATGCCGCAGCAGCAACATTTCTATTATTATTATCAGCTATGTTGATTCAACAAACTGTTGTTAAATTCCTCGCTCCGGTGAGCACCAAATGATGTCACTTCCGAGTCGGCAATGCAGAGGTCTGATTAATTTAACAACGCATCCGGAATGAATTGAAATTGAAGAATGTCCGTGGATATAGGTAGGCAAAAGGTTGAATCAGGAGGGGAACTCCTGAGAATCCCTCGCAGTGACAAAGAACTGCAGTAATGGATAGAAAAGTTGGAGTTTGCGAGTTTCGCAGCAATAGCAAACTGGCTTTATATATATATATATATATATATATATATATATATATATATATATATATATATATATATATATAGAACTCAGTGTTATACTGCTGCCATTGAGGTTTTGATTGGAATTAAAACCATTTCCATGAGAGAAGCTTATCAAATCAGCGAGGAGCTTCATTGGGTGTCTGCTGTAAAACCAAACACATTGTTTGAATGCAAAGAGCTGCTTTGTACTGTGCCACAGCAACCTGCATTCCTGTAGTGTTAAGGATAAGATGCAAGAAATATTACAGGGTTTTATTCAGCAGTGCAGGATTATCACCCCAACAACTAGAGTGAATCAGAAATGAATGCATGAAGTCACTCTAAAAAAAATAATTGGATACATCTTCGATTGCAAAATGCATGCATTACATGTATTTTCATTAAAAAAAAAAGAAACATATCTGATACACAAGTTATAGAACACTGTTCGCAAGCCTTAAGCTAGCATTGCATTTTTAATTTTTTTATTTTTTATTTCACCTGCAGAGTGAAATTGTCAACACCTTGTTTCCGGTCCTTAGCTAACCAGCTGCTTCCTATATTGATTGGCGTGCTTTGAAAGTTACATGAAGCAGTTTGATCCATGAGATAAAGTAAACAAATATTAGAAAATGTCAATACCAGTCATTGTTGTACAGCCAGCTGCTGAAAAGGCTTTTTACATCTGAGTGCTTCCGCTAGGCAGAGAGTTTAGTATTAATGATGATGGACATGCCATCCTGAAATGCTGATGCAGGCTTGTTGTTTTCGCACAAGCGCAGTGAGCATTTTTTTTGAAAATCAGCAAAGAGAGGTTGCCTGTTGTGCAAATTGGAGTATTTTATTCATTCATTCTTACCAGCAAGTTTAAAGAAATAACCTTGCATATTAACCTGAAGAAACCTTACTGTGTATGAACCATTAACAGAACACAGCATGATGAGCAATGGCAACACAAATGTGCCTGATACTGTAGGACACTGGAACTGATACCTTGGCATCAGCAATGCAGTGTGTCCTTTTTCTTTTTGGTGTGACAAAATATGCCATTGTGCCAGCACTGCCCTTTGTGACAGAGTCCTTGCATTGTCATTGTGCAGCTACTGCCTCGTTGTGCGTGTAGCACTGGTTCCAGGCATTTTATAATAAAAAGGGTATCGCTTTCTTTTGAGTGGCACAAATAGGCATTTCATTGATATGCAAGCAAACATTTATTTTTCAATGACATGTTAATACACAGTCAAAAGATATACGCAACAGGGTGTGCTTGTGTGTATTCACCCTCGGTCTGCTATTGCCATTCTGTGTTCATCGCCAAATGAATGTTTTGTGTGTTTATTAAACTTTATATTGGTAATTTCCTACTTCAAAAAATAAAAATATACAACCATTTATTACCACACATATATATATGTATATATAGAGTGGGTTTTGTGTATATATTGTAAATAGTATTCTGTAAATGTGTGGAATTGTTGTAAGCCAGAGGGGGAGGAGCTACCATCCTCAAAGGCCAGAGTAATAGAGAGTGGCTGCCTGCATGTCTGAAGAGCCAGAGGAGGAGCTACAGTCCAAGAAGGAGTAGCTGCCATCCCGAGGGACAAAGAAGGAGGAGCTACCTTCCCGACAGCCGGAGGAGGAGGTGCTGCCGCCCCCCAACAGCGAGGAAGGAGAGAAGCGACGGGTTTCTATGGGGAAGGAGTCGAGGAGACCAAATCCACCACAGCTCCGACCCCCACCTCTGCGCTCTATTCTGGCGCCTATGGGTCAGCTACCTCGGCCCATGCTCCCAGACACCCCACTGTCATGTCTGGACCTCTCATCGCTGGGCCTGGGTCCCAGGTCGAGGCACCACCAGGTACGGTCGTTCACCCAGACTCCTATTTTGCTCCCCCTGGTGAACCAGAGGTTACTACACTGTCGCAGAGGCTCTCACTTCTGCCTTAAGCTGCAGCCACCCAGTCACCAGCCTGCGCTCCGGTCACCCTATCCACGCCGCCTGGGTCCCCTGTCACTGGTCCTCGGTCCCTTTTAAGGGGGCACCGGGATGGAAAGAGCGGCCCACACAAAGACCCAACGTACCCTCCTGCCTAGCTGTAACTCCCACCCACACAGGGAGGCGTCAGTCAAGGGGGGAGGTGGCCGGTGGCGGCCATTTGTGCTTTGCACAAAGGGGGGGGGGGGCGAATGTAGCAGGGCAGGAGCACAGCACATGAAGAGTGGGTTTTGTGTATACATTGTAAATAGTATTGTGTAAATGTCTGTAATAAGTTGTAATTGAATAATGCAGTACCTACGCTCTTGGGAGAGCCTACCTGCTCTATGTGATTGCCAGCTGTGGATAATCAGCAGGTAGGTGTGTTCCAGCACAGCGTCACGTATAAAGAGGTCCTGTTTGTTCACCTCAGGGCTGCTGCAAAGCCAAGGACAACGAGTTGAAGATCGTCCACGCTACTTCAGCATAGAGACCGAAATAGGTTGCTGAAATCCTCCAATCACCTTGATGGTGAACCGGGATCGGAGCCAAAAAAAGCTGCCAAAACCGCCGACAGCTGGAGTAGGGGTTTGTGTTGACACATAAAGATTAGTTTGGGGATGGTAGATCCCCATAAAGTATAGTGAGGTGAGCAAGCGAGTGGTGCACATTGTTTTTACTGCACCTTTTATTTTATAGTTTTTTGTATTGGTTTATTTTGTTTTGTTTTTTTTTGTTTGCTGGCCATATGTACTCAGTGAGCTACCATGGTTGGTAGTGTCATGTGAGCTGTTTTCACTGTGTCTTTGTATTAATAAATCCTGCGGGAGGTGTCAACTTCAACCTCTGTCTCGATCTCCTGCCTGTCACTCAGCAGCGAATGCACGCACCCACACGCAAGATCCCAGTTATATAAGGCTATTAAGTTTTGGAATAATAATGTTATTTTATCATTTTCATATGGTTACATTTCCCTATTGCATGTCCAGTTACATGTAAGTCAACTTCAATAACTGAGTAATTCCATTTCAATAAAATACTTCTTTATGCCAATTAAAATTACTGAATAAAACATTTGCTATGTTACCCTTCACACAGTCTGATAACTGCCAACAGATTGGCTTGCCAGTGAAAAGCAAGCCTCTGCAGCTGAGCCCATAGTGCCTGAGGCAGGCCTGGTCCTCTGTGTACTGTCCTCTACTGGGCTTTGGTGTTGATTAACAGAAGGGAAGAGACAGATGGTGGAGGCCGTTCTTAGCAATATTTACAATTATATTTCATAATGAGTGACAGAATTATAAAATACTCTGGAAATTAGCTCTTATTATTAAAATAATACTAGCATCAGCAAAAAACAATACAGTTTCCTACAGTATTTATCGACGTGAGCATTTACTACTTCAGCGCCACATTGTTTTTAACCTGTAAGGTTTGTTTTCTTCTTAAAAATAATAAGTCAGTCTTCTTCAGGTAACTTCAATCAAAAAAGTTTTATTCAAGAACAAAGCCAATCTAAAGACAGTACAGGACACAATCACAGCAGTACTGTAGCGCAGTTACAGGTCTCAGCAGGTGAAATCTTGAGCAACAGAGCTGCAGGTAAACCTACAGGTCTCGGCAGGTGGTATTCGGACGATGAAATACCTTTTACAAGAACTAATATGCTTAGCAAATGACTGCCTACTGGGAGTGGAACTCCACCTCGAGGGAGTGGCAATTTCCTACTTTCACCGATGAACAGAGTTGGCCCCTCTTTACTGGATGTGTGTTAGTAGACGTTCCTTGCCGCGGTACCAAAAGTATAGCGCATCACTTTTAGCAGAAGTTTGTGGTTTAGAACCTGTTTTCATTTAGTTTTTTAAGCAGAAAGAAGTCATGTAAAAACAAGGGTCATCCGCCCGAAGTCACAACTGCTCTCTGAGTCATGAAAAAACAGTTTATTATCATGATTCTCAGAAATTGAGGTATTTTGGACTAGGCTAGAGTTTGAAAAAAACCTTACATTAAAACACAGCAAATTCATAGACTGTTCAGAGAGTTTCGATGATTTCTCACTTCTTTACCATTTAAAGGGGCACATAAAGTATTACAATTGATATAAAACCTTACAAACCTATATCAATGATGTAATCTTTTTCACATTTCTATTTTACAGATCATTCAGTCTGATGTGGCATACCCCTTAGATTATGCCAACAGGGCTGCTTTGTTTGTGTGCACAAAAACTCCCATTTTGAGTTTTCTAGTTCTAAACATATATTGTCTGGTTATTTATGACCTGTATACCCAAATGAGCCTGCCAGTGCCTTGGTATACCCTGGATGCCTAAGGCGTAGTTTACTGAAGCGTCATTGTGGAGTCCACAAAAAGTTGGTTTCATTCAAGACATTTTTCAAGTTTTAAGAATAAAGGTAGTAAGTTGATAACATTTGGGGTATCACTGTAACCAATTCTTAATTCAGTTTGAATACATTTAAAGAGGAGAGAATGATATTCTCCAAAATCCCAAGACATGTGAGCAAGGGGCCAGAGTGAGAAAAAACTAACTGTTAAATATTCCACCCTAGTCATTCTACATTCCTAAAAATGAATAAAGAAGAAATGATCATCTGTTCAGGGATACCAAGATATTTGTTAAGTAAGGAGTTTGAGTAGTATAAAAGGGCCAATACATGTCCAGCTATTCAGCAAGGGCACTGCTTCCAATAATCAATAATGTCCAAGCAGGATCTGTTACCCACTGAGCTCCACCAGAGTTCATCGTAAGCACCGATGTATTTACACAGATCAGAGGCTCTACTGTGTGCATCATATAGTTCTGTGACCTTCTGTGTTCCATACCTTAACAATGTCAACTTGAGGCTAATAATATATCCTGAAATAACATGTACAGTATTATTTTTAGGCAGGCAACGATCATGGCAGCAATCTGTCACTGGTATGTTATGGATTACACACTATTACTGCTGTATGTGTTTTAAGGTTTTTACTGAAGTTAAAGTTTGCAAAGCACTACCCACTACATAATGTGGCTTATCTGGCTGACGTTCAGTTTTGAATTTAGCTAAACATAATATTCCGGGGTTAATTTGTTTAAAGATCTAATGTACTGACCTTGACTTACAGTAACTTCCATATATACTTGTTTGTGGATCAGGATTTGGTGTCTTGCTTGGGTTAGGTAGCTACAGGTTGCCTATGTTCTGACAAACACTTCAGGTTTGAACAATACCAGTGGCAGGTCGACTAATCTGGAGGACTGTAGAATTGTTAAGAGTTCTGTTTTTTTAGCGTTTGGCCATTTGGGGTATAAAAAACAAACTGGTCATTTTCTTTCTCATTGTTTTGCATGTAGGTCAGATTGAACACTTTAAAGAAGAGGGTCTGAAGCACATGTAACACACAGTTTCCTTTTTCAATTTATGGAACAGGAAAGTGGGATTTTTTTTTTTTTTTTGTGCATGTTATGTATATAGTGTTCTTTTTTTAATACGATTCATTTCCAAATAATTCTCGCCTGTCAGACAAAAAGATACCGGATTTAGGATGCGATGCGATCTGGCACAAATGAACCCCTGATAATAATGCTGTAACAGATTGCATAGCGGGAGCTGTGGAAGCCAGTCTCACATGGTAAATTAACTCTGAGTGTTACAGAGTTGCGTCACTAATATAAAGACGGCTGATCTTGAATGTATATATCTACCACATCAAAAAAGAAATCATGATGACTAACTGCAAGCAGAACCACATTTTTGTCAGTTGCAGTAGTCAGCAGAATCCATAGAAGGCCAGCCTATGGATGTAGCAAAGGCATACGATTAATATTTTGTATGCCTACAACTTTTCTGGCCTGTTGATAAAGAAACTAAATGTAAACTTTGTTTTTTCTATTAAAAAAAAGCAGTCACCAATCCTGCTTGCGGCCTGTGTCAGTCAAAACCTCCATTTCTCTGAAGTGTTGAGCCATTCTTTTTATATATAGGCACCAGCATAACTGAATTGGGCAGTATATATATATATATATAAAGACATCCATTATCTCTGAAACCATATTCTGCTTGCGGCCTGTGTCAGTCAAAACCTCCATTTCTCTGAAGTGTTGTTCTTTTATATATATATATATATATATATATAGATATATATATATATATACACACACACTTTGGGTGGGATTGTGAAGGTAAGCATGAAGTATATGACTGACCCCTACAACCATAATGAGGTGATGTATTTGAAAAGGCTTTCTAACTGCACTACAAGGGAACTTGTTTCTTGAGGCCAGTGGCAAAAGTACTCTATTGGTGAGCAAGGGGTCATTAGTTGGCACCCAGCTCCTGTTGTGCATTAATTGCCTATTGCCTTTTGATGGTCTATACATAATACATAACTAACAGTTCTTGTGGTAATACAATAACCATTGCCCAACTAGATTTTCACTATATTCATTCTGTATCCTACTCAGATATACGGAAGATAGTCACAGGCAGACAAGAGGCTCTTGCACTGGAAACAAATGCACAAGAGCAGCTTGACTGAAGTGCTGGCAAGAGTAATCGGGTCAATGAACTTGTGATACTGATGGCTTGCTGCTCAATACTTTACAGCAGTTCCAAGGAACTCCAAACGTCTCACCTCTTGTCACAACAAACCGCTGCCATCTCTTCTAATGTTTCTTGGTTTACACAACTTGGAATGCAAGCTATCCCTTTAAAGATTTTCAGATAGTATTACCCAGGCTCTTGGGTTCCCTGTGTCCTAGGTACCTTTTCTCCAGTGATTTAGTTTTCAGAAGTTAGCTGTACTGTAATAAACATTTTCTTCCCTCTTATCATCAAGTCTGTTAAGGTGCATAATACGAAACTATCGTCATGATCCACAGTTACTATACCATGCTATTTGTGTTCCTCCTTAAATTGAAAATGAAAGTGCTTGTGGAATGGCCCCGAGCATGTTGTCTTGTACAGCGGGAGTATTGTATCATTTTGTTCTGCAGTTTTACAGGTTTTATTTTTACTTTGATGCAGGTGCACTGGTATGCTTCTTTCAACACTATAAATGTGCTTTTGGGGTATTGTGACAAGGTGGCTTGGTGGTGACGCCCGTAAAGAAAATGTTCTGTAGTCTTCTTGGTGTCAGAATAAGGCACAGTTACGTCCAAACTCTGCCTATAGTGTACTCCCATGTCCTAGGCTCTCCAGCTTCAGACAAGGGCATGTTTGTTTTTGTTTGTTTGATGGTTTGCTTGGTTTTTTTAGCACGTCAATGCCTTTTCCCAAGATTTAGTTTCTCCTCCAGTAACTTTAGCAAAAGGAAGCAGAATTTGAAGCACTTAACTGGTTTTCATTGAGAAATGAGAGGAGGCATTAAATCAGGTGGAGGGGCCTGACATATTAGACTGCTGGTATCCTTGAGCCACACCAAATCGCTGATTTGTAGTATTTCTAATATATGTCATTGAATTCTGCACTCATAGTCCATACTTATGTTGAGTATGTTTTTTAAGGTTTATATTGAAAGTTTTCTGCATCAAAAAAATGTTAAGACACAAGAATTGGCTATGTGACAGGGAGGACCCTGTCGCTGGTTCTTGTGCAGATGTGTGCAGCTGGGACGCGTAACAAGCAATGCATTGCTAGGTAACCAATTGAGCAGGTAGGAGGCTGTGCCACAGCTTGAGGCGACTGCACCACAATGCTACACAGAGGGGCACTTTGTTTACACTGAGGAGGATAACTACTGCAGACCCCTTCACCTGCAAGATGGTGCCTGTGAAGGTTCGGCTCAGCCAGGACCGTCACAATGAGACAGAGTCGGTGGGAAGCTGGGTCTTCAGGAGCAACAGCGATGGGTTAGTTTAAGGGATGCTGTTCCCAACTATTATAAAGAGGGTTTTAGCTTTGTTTTCTTTTGTTTTCTTTATTAAATCTGACACTAGGGCTACCATTGCTGGTGGCAGCATGTGTGTTATTAAATCTACACGCCTGTCCGGCGTCTCAACACCCAATGCTCTGTGTCCGCCTCATTATTATTCAATGACGACCCACACATGTAATCCTGCTACAGGCTAGGTAAAGGTTATAAAGTTTAACTGTGTCATTTTTAATATTATCACACGACCCTATTGCATGTCAATTGACCTTATATTAATATGCAACTGAACTTCAATAAATGGTTAATTGCTTTTCAGTTAAATAAATATTTATGGCATTAAAGCTCTGTTTCTCAAAATGATATTGATATTGCCTCCAAATGTATCTATCTTCTGTATCTCAGTGTCACACTACAAAGCCTTTTAATTGATTATTAAAAATCTGACTACCTCTGTCTGACAAAGGAATAGCAGACTAAAAGCTTTGACAAACACTAGACCATGGAAAACGTATTCCAGTGTAACAATAACAGCATTAGGATCACATGGTACTGTAGGTGTTGAGAAGTCCCCATGGATTTTTTCAACTTGAGCATTTAGACAATAGCCACAGGACATGGGAGCGTTAAGTTCAGTGGAGTGACATTAATGTTGTTTTACTGTATGTCATTTTCAGGTTCTGTCTAGTAAATTAAGATCTCCTTAACTTGCTTCTTATATTACACCATCCTCAGCATCCTAGTAGTTTCAGAAGATTGAGAAGAAAAAAAAAACATACTTAAGAAACAACCCACAAGTGTTCTAAGTTTCCTCATTCAGGGAAAAAATATGATAATGTTAATGTGCTGTGGGCCATACTGGGGCTCGGGGCTGCCCCAATTCAATGAGACAAGAATGATTCAAGTTTGTCTGGTGTTTCAATAGTTCTGGAGGGATACATGAGTATTTCGCAATGATTATTCAATAAAGCTCATGAAGGGAAAGGAAAGCTGTTTCCCAAAACTATGAAAACAAGCACAACTTCACAACCAGAAGTTCATGTAGGTGTACAGTAGTTAGAAAAATCATGCACAAAATGCAAACACCTTTTTTTCCTTCTTTTATTCCAGTCTTTAATTAACTCCTATTTTTTTAAAGTGGTAAAACATCTGTTCAGTTTACAGAATTATTAACCAAACAATTAAGTATATAATATATTTAAAGTTCTCTTAAGCACTCTGAAGTGTTTTGTAACTCATTTTGTTACATTAATGTGATTTTTTTTTCTTTAAAAAAATAGGACTTAATTAAGGCGTTTAGTGTCCCAAGCAGTATAAAATGCATATATTAACTAGGCGTTGTATTGATTGCAGTAATTTGTCATTGTTTGTTAGACAGGTAAATTACAAACAAGGCGCATGACTCATCTGAAGCTCCATTAAATCACCATGATTGTTCAAGTGGTTATATGTGAAAACATGAACAACACACAATCCAGGCATTGCTTCAGCTATCATGTTTCTTGAACTGATACGCTTTTATAGAAATGTTCAGTGTTAAAATATAGTGTCTGTGAAAGGTAAGATGGTGACAGGCAGACATTTAGCAGGGAGAGGGTTTGATACAGAGCTAGATATCAGCACCACAAGGCCTGGCTTTGGTCTCTGTGACCTGGTGTGCCCCTTATTAACCCCAGAGCCATGACCAAGGATTTAAAGTATATAGAGCTCAGAAAATAATTCCTGTAAATCTGAATTACCGTGATAATCGTTGTATAAGTCACACACCCTTTTTTGGCTTGTAATTTACAGTGTCTATCGAAAGTCTACTCCCACTTATCTACACGCCATACTCCACACTGTTAAGGGGAAGAAAGTTTTTATTGAGAAAAAAATTATGGATAGTAGTCGGCAATTAATTTTACCCCGCTTTTTCTCCCAATTTGACATATCTATTTGTATCTTTTTTATAAATTTAGTCGTCTCCAATTTTTTTTACCCTGGTTTTCTCCCCAATTTAGCGTGCCCAATTATTATCAGTATCCTTGGCTCACTGCTCGCAACCCCCTGCCGACTCAAGGAACGGAGGCTGGAGCAAGTGTCCTCCGAAACGTGCACCTGCCAATCCATCATTTTTTGCAGTGCAGATCAACAGTGAGGCCACCAGACCTATAGCTCTGGAGGACAACACATCTGGCGGCTCCACTGCAGAAACACAGGTGCCCTATTGGGCGAAGGGGTCACTGATGGTGAGCCATGGATTCCCCTGCTGACCTAAGCCCTCCCTACCCGGGCAGCACTTGGCCAATTGTGCGCCACCCCCTAGGAACTCCCAGTCATGGTCGGCTGTGACATAGTCTGGACTCAAACCTGTGATCCCCAGACTATAGGGCACATCCTGCACTCCACGTGGAACGCTTTTACTGGCTGTGCCACTCGGGAGCCTTTATATCCATAGGTATTTTAAACTCAGCTCACCTCTACCACCCCTGCGCTGACTTGCGAGTGGTGAAGACGAACACACGTTGTCCTCTGAAGTGTGTGCCATCAGCTGACTGCTTTTTTTCACTCTGCAGGCCAGCCATGTAGCCAGCCCAGAGCTACAGCGTCAGAGGACAACGAAGCTCTGGGCAGCTTATAGGCAAGCACGCAGTCTACAGGGGTCTCTGGTGCGCGGTGAGCCAAGGGCACCCTGGCTGACCTAAGCCCCCTTGACCCCTTTTAATGGTCCTGGTTATTCCATTATAGCATTTAAGGAGTCCCAATGGCATCAATGAACTGCAATATAAAACCTAACCTATTCTGACACAGTGGAATTTGATAGGTCCTTCTGATTGACTTCAGGGACAACCTTTCACATGGTAAAAACATAGCAAAGTGTAGTAAAGCATACAAAAAATATAAGACTGTGTGATTAGACAAACTAATTTCTGCATATATCCCCATAGGTAGTTCTATTATTTGCAAGCTGGCCTGCCATATGGCTGTTAAACTGAAGCTTGGCAGTTTAAGATCTAAGTCAGCAAACTGCTGAGAAAAAGCGTTTGGGTGGCAAGCATTTCATACAAAAGAAGAAAATAAAAACATCTAGCTTTTTGTGATGATATACTTTACAATATGAAATGAATCTTAAGTGTGTGTATATCACATCCTTTAAAAAAAATAAAATAAAATAACCGCTTCATTGTTTAATGTCTTGTTAGCCAAACAAAACTAGAGCAGATAAGAACATGCTTCCCCTATTATATTCTCAAAAAGGTTTTAGCCAGAAATGAGTCCTCAAAACAGTCGTTAAAGTTTTGTCTCTTATACCTTTATCTCAAGTAATACCCTTGTTTTCTCATGGCTGGTTTCAGAGACCCCAATTCACTCCTTGTTACCTTCATAATCGGTAATTATTCCAGAACTTGTAGCGCAGAAATACATAGTCTGCTGACAGTACATTAAATTCAATTTAATCAGCAGATGATGTTCGTTTTAAAACATGATATCTGATACTCCTTAAGGTTAAAGTAAGTTTTCAGTTTTCTTGCCTTTCTTGCAGGAAGTTTGTTACTGCTTCGCTTCCTTGGCAACTTCAACTCAGCAGTGTCACAGGGATTGAAGCATGTCAGTCAATAGGGGAATCAGCTGGTTGGTTGATGGCAGGTATGAAGGCGTTGATGTGGTGGCTACAATTTCCCTCTTCAGGTGATATGACTTCGGAAGCCCAAAGCTACCTGAAACAAAGGCTTGAAAAAATACAGAGAGATCAAATGTGAAGAGGCTGGAAACAACCACTTCCAAAACTACCCATTACAGCTGTATACACTCTGTCTCATAGCCTGACTACGATCATAATGAAGATCACTGGTAACTGGTGGTAACTTGAACACATGCTGGCAAGCAGACCCGTTGGCATCATCAGCACACAAACACAGAAACTGTTCTGTTGACTAAGGGATGGCTGTCGCTAGCAGGGACCTAGATCGCTTATTTCTTTCTTTGGCAAGTTCACAAATGTAATCCTCAGAGGAGAGATTTGGGCTCGCAGTTAGCTCACAATCCTTGACTAACCTTGGTGGCCAATGCAAAAAGCTCTTTCTACATAAATATCTTAAAGGCTTGAAGGTGACCTCCAGACAACTTTGTAATAGATACATTATAAAAAAGAGGATGTGTCCCACAAGTATGTTCAGTTGAATTCCTCTTTGTCTAGGTAGTATATTATTCCACAGTTTAGGTGCACAAAAAACAGATTTTTAAAATAACACGGAAACTAATATTTGGTATGGGTTTACGTGTATTACATTACATGGTCGTACATACACTAAGTACATGTATGTCACATTTTTCATTTTTCCCATATCAGGAAAAATTCTTATAGTGGTGATGAAACTTGACTAGCACTGTCAGATTGCTTTATTGAGAGTATTCGATTCTGGGGCTATATGGGGTTGTATGTCTGTCTGTACATGTGTGCATCTTCATACAGTATTACATTTTTACATGGATCTTGATGGCACATGTTTTGAATTTATGATCATAGCAAGGCATCTATGTTACTGACATACTTATTTTGAATATGATTAGTCATATGAAAGCATGTCACAGTATAATCATATGTCTCACTAAGGTTATTCATTTTTATAATGTGTAATTGATAAAACAGTATTTCATTCACAACAATAAACGAATTATCATTTATCAGGCTTTGAATCAAGGAGTTGATGATATGGTACCATTGAGGTCATAGCCTTTAGCAGTGTCAAGCAAAGCAATCCTAACAGCTCAGTGGCATTTTAAACAAAAAGGACTTGGCAAAAGACTGCATGCCATTCTTTTATACCCATCCCTGCAGCAAAAGTGATGCTAATCTGTTTTTCAAGGCAAGGAATAACTTTAATCTCACATTAAAAGCCCCAGGCAAACAAAAGCCTTCTTTAATGCCTCATTTGTAATTGAAGATGATCCAGGGGTTTTTAGTGTAAATATAGCATAGATAAATGATGCAGATGAACGTCGACAGGCATCAACATGACAACTGTACACATGACAAAGATGGAAGTTTTTCTCTTTTGAAACTGTTTGCCATAAACAGGAATGCTACTGCAGTCAGACCAGTAACCAAGACCTGTATTGAATGACAACCCATCTTGTGACAGAAGGATCTCAACATATATGTGAAAGAATATTACATTAGAGTCAACATTACAGAATTTAGAAGACGTGATGACCAGCTATACTGTTGGCTGTCTAATCATAAGAAGTTATAATTAAGTGATTTTTTTTTTTCCAAAAAAAGAACAGTATTGTCTTGTGAGCATACGATACAGCTTTTGAACTTGTTGCCATGATCAAACACCTTAGTTCTTAGTCAATTTGCATGGCTTTTTAGTGTGAGATTTACCTATCTTTTTTTAGCTGTACCCTATTTTGGCCACTCACTTCCTGTCGCATAAGGAATGTGTATGATATGTGTGCACTACGTCATATTCTCACAAGAATGGAGAGAGATTTCAGAGTTTCTAAACTGCGTGGAAACCAAGCCACTGTTGTGAACAACAGGTGTTCATTCTGCCGTATTTTAAGCCCCATAATGCTTTGCATACTGGCATCAAGCACAATGGCAAAGAGAAAATCAAGAAATTAATTATTTTTATATCAAAGAGATAAAAGAAAGTTAAGATATATAATATGAGTTGTACTATTAGTATTTATTAAGCCGACTGAGTACAGGGTTACAATGCAAGCTTAATATGTAATACAGCGTAGTTTACAGTAAGTGCAAATAATACTACTAAAATAGAATATGAACTAGGTTGCAGCAAGTTAGGGTTACAACAAGTTATATCAACAACAACATAATAGCATTGTAATACTACAAGGATAGTCCAAAAGCTGAGCATCCAGTAACATTGACAGGTTTAATATAAACAGATTACGCTTTCTATGTTTACTGCTAGCTTTTTATTTACTGCATGACATCATAGACTAAACAAACTGCATGACATCATACACTAAACAAATAATGCTATCGCCCTGGTCCCCAGAGGGATGTAGCTCAGGGCTGAAGGTGAAACCTGGCCTTTGAAGGTATGGAATGCCAGGGCCCTGGGGGGACCAGGTTCGTTCTGTGTGCTTCAAGCATTTAATCCATAGTCAGGAAAACTGGTCCAGTATAGGAAAATAATATTAAATATATACAGCAAATCTAGTTGGTTTTTTCACATATAATGTAAAAGTATTGGGACCTCTCTTGTGATTTGTGGTGCATGGGGGGCATTTGTTGCCCGCTTACTAACTAAATATCTTCGCATTGGAGTGACGGGTGAGTCAAACATGTTTGAGTCTAGTCTGTGTGAAGTTCTCAGTCTTCGCTGGGGATTCCACAGGGAGCATTGTATTGGCTTTCGTGCTCCCCTGGGTTGAAAGGCAAAACCAGCAGGGGCTGTTTCTCCTAACCGCACTACAGTAAACCCTACTGGCAAGGTGCCTGGTAAGCTCAAGTAGTACCTGCAGGGCTGGCCTTTGCGCCCCAGGGGCTGACATCCAGTCTCAAAGTCCAGAGTGTAGAAAAACACTTGTTTTTGTCATGGGATCGGAGGACAATGACCTTTAGTTTTCGTGAACTATAGTGGGTAATTGCTGTGCTGAGGGAACATAATTGGACAGTCTAAATTGGACATTCCACAAGAGCAGTGGCACCCCAAATCTTATCTATTTACTACCAATACAGAATAACTGCTTGGGATATTTGTTATTCATTTTACCTTAAAAAGGTGTTTATTCACCTATAAAAGACATATTGAATATTTCAACAATAGGTACAGTAATAAAGTATTGTAATAATCCTGTAGTTTAACTGTCCCTTGCATTGAGATCACTATAATATTTTTCTAATAGCCAATACACAGTAGTGCTGATTATAACAATACCAGGCTAAAATGATCTTATTTCATTGTTTTTAGCCAGGGATTGTGGGGAGGGTAAATATATATCAGATTGGGTTTCACCAAGATCAACTCAACGATTTCCATTTGAACAATGCAATGCTAGCAGTGCTCTTAATTATTAAATGGGTCTCACGGACACACTATAAGCAATTATGTAATAACTGAGTGGGCAGAAAAACAAAGGGGTGGTATGCAAAGAAGAGAGGCTGACCACTTCTTAGTAAGACTGGAGGGAGGATGGGGGAGTGAGTGGGCGGATAGAAGGGGGAGGGAAGGAGGGCACTTGCCCAGCTTTGGCACCAGCCCTGTGTGGATTTAAAACTAAAGAGATACATTTTTTCATCAACATTTTTATAATATAATAGTCTTAATATTCATAGTTTATTATGCCATTCATTATCATTCTTTCTACTGAGATCAGGATTAACTGGCTTATCATGTGTTATTGTTTTCTGCTTCACATTGATAAATGACCACAAGAAGGGTGCAGCTGTAATGTATGTCCCCACTGATTTGTATAGATATTTACCATGTAAGAACTGATTTATTAATAACATGTATATGTTATAAAGTATATAGTAATGGTGAGAGTAAATGTATTGAGCCTGTTTGCCACATTTCTATCATCTACCAATAGCTGCCCTTGTGCTACTACCATATAATAACAGCACTGCTGTTGCAAACTGCTATGCAAGCAGATTCAGTTTACTAAGCATTGCAGTCCATGTAAGTACGCCATCACTTTGAAAGGTATGTGAAAAATTTTATATATTTAGCATCAGTGGGGTTTGAAATAAATCATCAGGGTTTTCCAGTAATGGTATAGACTGCAACATTGTTTTGAACTACAATATACAATCTGAGGAAAATAACTCAGAATTGGTCAATATGTTGTGTTGTGTTGGTTCCATTGTTGAAGAGCATTCCAAGTACAATTTATGAGGAGTCCACTTGATCTAAATAACATTACTGTTTAGATCATTAATATTGGGCCCACTGAGTATCAAGGTTCTGAAAATCTAAACATCTAACATGTTTATATTGATGTTACAATGCCAGTGAGGGTCCTGTTGTAATTTCATCACTGGTTAGATGAATTGAAGCAGCCCCACTGTGTTGTTTTGTGTTTTCCGCTATGAGAATTGTAAATGTTCTGTTATGTTGCTCAGTAGTCTTCAGTTTTGATAGAATATCTTCTCTTGTTTTGTACTGTCCTCTATGGATTGAGTTTGTAATTAATTGGCATCTCAGCCCATTCAATTAAACAGAAAGGCAAGGGCTAGTACAAACCGCAAAACCATATAGTTAAAAAAAAAAAAAAAATCCTACCATTCAACTATGTGTCTTATGCTGATATCAATATTATTATATCCACAACCACTAAGAAGTAATCCAAGTATTAAATTATTTACCAAGTTTCTTGTACAGTTGAACAGTACTGTGGCGCTGTGGGAGCAGCACAATTGCAAGCAGTCTGCCAGAAATGGGGATAGGCAGGGGGCCGCTCCAAGACATCATTAGCAAAGTATATCAGCATTGCAAAACGAAGGGAAAGTGGACGCCAAGAGAGAAAGCTGCGGCCGCAAACAGTTAATGTAAACAGAGGGAAAAGAGAGTTAGAGAGGCTTGTCAAGTCTGAAATATATATGACTTCCCTTGAGACACCTCCCACCACTACGAGGAGTCTATGCCAAGTCATGTCAAGGCTGTGATCAGGTCAAACCTGATAATAGGTATAGATACAGGTCAGGCAGTGCAAATGCCACTAAATATGAAACATGACAGTTTTATGTATCCTATATTTTTCTGAATGCACAGTCACAATAAAGGCTGTGTGACCTGAGGAGCAGGTAAAAGGAGCCTCACCTGAGTCTTACACTCTATTTGGGGTCCTAATACTGACTTATTGAGTCATGGCAGTATGAACAGGCTTTCCCCTGGTCAAAACGAAAAATAAAAACAAAGCAGGTTGTAAAACAAACATTGAGATGCTAATGAGGCACCTTTAAGTTTGTATACCCAGCTGGAAAAGGGGTTTCTGTGAGAATAGCTGAAAGCCAGCAGGATATTAATCGCATTTTGAGTGGTACCATTTGGCACTGGAGATATCTAATCTAAAGTTTCACAAGAGGGGAAGCATGCTGAGCAGGAAAATACAGACTAGTAGTGCTGGGGCTCTGTTAATGCCTGTGTTATTTGAGAGCACCAATAGCTTGGATGAGACCGCTGCAGGATAGCTTCTGCAGTGACACGTGCAGCTCTATTCCCTCTTGGCAAGGGGACAAACTAAGTTTACTGGCTCGTGCCCCTACACTGTCCTACCAGTTGATTCCAATAAAAGTAAATTGACGCATTAATATAATGGATATTGTTGAATCAGGTAGGGAATGCAGTCAAACATGTCCCAGTATTAGTCGGTGTTTGTACCATAGTAAAAGCTTCACCTTTAAAAAGTCTTCCATAATAAAAGCATATAAAAGTGTATTAAATAATAGTCAAAGCATGGTAAAGAACAGGTAAGTATTGTAAAGCACAGAGAGGTGTGGAAAGGAATTTTTTGAAAAAAAGGGGGGGGCAAAAAGACTGGAATCAAGATGGCCACCGTTGCACAGCCACATCGTTTAAATTGAGTTTGTTTAATTGGGTAGTTACTTTATTGGAAAGGTGTGGAATGTGGCCAGGTGTTGATTGATCTATTGATTGTCAATTAACCCTGGCTACATGCTATATAAGACAAAGGAAATGGGTGTTTGTGCAGAGAATTGTGGTGGGAATGAACGGCTGGATATGTAGAGTACAACATAGGGTGGAGTTTGGTTTAAGAGTTTAAGCTTAGCTAGGTTGTTTTTATATTTGTAATATTTAACGTCAAAATGAAATCAATACAAACAACTGAGCATTCTTTGAGATTCAATACTACAGAAATATTATATATTTACAGTATTTCTTTCTTTATAAAATAATAATAAATAAATAAAAACACCAGACTCATTGGATCTTGTTAACAGCAGTTGTCTGCAACAAAGTTTAATGTTAAAGATCAAATTAGTTCCACTCTCTAGCCTTTAGTCTTGCATTGATGATGCAACAAGCCCTTGTGGGATACTGCACTAAAAGGCTACTAGTCTAAAAATGGTCTTCAGCAGCTAGGCGTGTGGCTATGAACCTTGTGCTTACACTTTCCCAAAACATGTTGTGATAAAAAAACAGAAACAAAACAAGAATTGGAAACCAAATAACACAAATGGACATGGATAAGAGAATAAGACTATTCATTCTACCTTTAAGTACAATAAATAAATAATGCATTACAACTCCATAGCTAGATAGCCAGTCCTTTAAGCTGAGGCCAAAGTGGTCCGTCAGGCCTCATATTGATAATATTTGGACCTTATTAGAACTTCTCACCATGTGCCACGTTGTTGACAGATGCCTACATGACAGAGAACCGAGGGAAGGTTGTGGTAGGAATGTGGCTCTGTAATCCAGCTCGGCTAAAAGTAGGTCTTCCCATAAACCTTTCTGAAAAAAACACCTGGGAAGCAAAAGTGTCCTCTGGTTGGAAAAGGTATTCATGATTATACCAACATAAAAGGGAAAGGCATGTTTTTATTTTTTATTAGGAACTGACAAGTGTGACCTACAACATTACAATCATCATAGCAACAGAAGATCAGTGGATTATAACAGCCGTGACGACAAGTGCAATCACAAGGTTAGGTTTCATCTGAAATCGATTTCGCGATGTATGAACAGAGGAGGGGAGCTGAACCAATGTTTTATTGTGTCGGACACCTGCTATTTAATGAGATTTTACATTCAAGAGCAATCAGCAGTTACATATGTACATCCTTTATTAATACAGAATGAATGTTTTTCTTTTGTTTGTTAGCGGCCCTGTATTCAATTATATTTTGCCCTCTCTTATTGTATAATAGGCTTGGTCCTTTTCAATGTCTATTTTTCCGGGGATCACAAAATACCACTATAACTCACTCCCCTTTTAGAGTGCGTATTGGGGTTCTCCATTGGTACACCATGCAATCTGTTCATGATACAACAGGGTTCACCACTTTCAGTTTATGAGTCATTTCTAATCAGCTGAGCTGACAGCACACTGTGATTGAGTTGGGTAAGACCTGATTGAGCCTTGTTTCGCTTGCTGATGTTGCACTGATGCTCCACAATTAACAGGCTTCATGAACCTGGGTTGGCTTAAAAATAACTACTTTACTGTAAAAGGTGAGTGATTTATTACAGGATTTTGGGAGCCCCTGAAAATCAAACCACGAAAAGAAGCAAATTTACTTAAAAAGCATCAGGGTTAGATTGCTATGGGCTTAGTTTGTCACACCCTGAGTCTTAAAACCTGTATACAATACTGCTTCATTTTCAGAATGCATTGCATATGAAATGCATGTCTCGGGTCATCTTAATGCCTGAAAGTCCTATCACAGTGCCAACAGCAATGTGGTCCAGACTTTTATTTACAAATACCTATATTCCACTCTGTCTCAGTTAACATAATAATGGAGGGCAGAAATAGATTCTCCCTGTTGATTAACCCAAAATGTGTGTTAAAAATTGTGTGTTTTAGTGGTAGGATGGCAGGGATAGGGTTAAAAATGGTCTCCCTGATTCCCTCCATTTCAGTCACATTCTTAACCTGGGGCACTGATTGGTTGGTCAATTAATTTGTCATTTAGTTAACTGATTCACTTACTAGGCATGTGAATTTAAATTTCAGCATAGTGCAAGAGTAGAAAGGGTATGAGGCTTGTTTGCTTTTAACACAACTGTGTGTTTAAGCTTCTGCTTTTGTTTGTTTATTATATGTTCATTTGTTTTGCATGGTTACCTGCCAATCTGCCTCATTATTGGCTACCCTATCGCAGCAACCTTGAAGATTATAAAAAATAAAGAAACTATTACTGCTCCAATACTTCAGGTCTAAAACCTGGTTTACCTCAAGTGTACACAGTGGCACCAAAAACTACTCATTTGATATTCGCGGTGCCACTGTGTATAAACTCAGCAGCATTACATTGTTTCTGCAGTCACAGTACTGTAATGGTGAGTGGTGACTGCTGGAAGAATCAGCAGGGGAATCCGGACTTGCAGTGCTGACTGGTAGGGTATTTTTAAAAATAGAAACATAAATCACCTTGCTGATTTATTACTGAGGAATAATAAGGGACTCAGCAGAACAGAAGTAGGTTTTCAGGCTATTTCCGTCAGGCATAAAATATAGAGCAGTATGTTAGATGTTAGAAGGTTGGATATATTGTTCACTGTATGACCCTGAGCAAGTCACTTAACCTCCATGTGCTCCATCCTGAGGATGATATGTAAAATCAATGTCCTATTGTAAGTGACTCTGCATATAATGCACAATTCACAGCATACCTCTGTAAAGCGCTTTGTGGTGGTGGTCCACTTTGAAAGGCACTATATAAAAACAACTAAAGAAAGATATTCATATATTCTGTGTTAAGGACATGATAGGAACTGCTGGAGAGGTGTATAGGCATCCTTCGCATAATGACTGAGGATCACACCCCCGGTCTCCAGGTTCAGACCAGCATCTGCTTTGCTAAAGAGCCAGGCCGCATTAAAAGAGTAGACTGAAGCCAATTTAAATTATTCAACTGGGGGGTGGATTCATTCAAGTAATACTGCAGCACTATACTACCTGCATCATTCCCTGTGGTATTGATTCAATAGCTTTTAACTGGGGGGAAATCGATCCAGGGAAATACAAAACACAAGGGTCTATAAGATGAGAATCTTGTATGATGGACAAAAGTGAGACATTTACTGTGAATGTTGTTTCATCTATAATGGGACTTCCATATGGTATATTTTTTTTTCCATATGTATCAATTAACTGGGAGTTTTTTGTTCCTACTTTGCATCAATTTTTTTTCAATGTGAGACATGTCTACAAGCAATATCATCTTTAATAACGGATCACATCTGATAATGCTAAACAATATACCGAAGACTTGCTGTTTAAAGAGTGCACATCGTTTAGAGCAGGGTTTCTCAATCCTGGTCCTGGGGACCCACTGTGACTTCTGGTTTTCATTCCAACTGAGTTATCAAGTACTTTGTTTAATACTTAAATTAACTATTTATTAGCGTAATTTGACATTTGTAATTGTTTCTACCTTTTAAACAGTTGGAGATTTCAAGTTAACTATACAGTTGTATAGGTAATATGAAAATGGCAATTTTTTAGGAGCTGAGAACAATTACAATGGTCTAATTAAGCAAATTATTAGGTCAATTAAGGGTTTAATTAAGTAATTAAGAACTCGGTTGGAATGAAAAGCAAAGGACACAATGGGTCCCCAAGGTCCCCTGGTTTAGATGGTTATAGGGGGCTTGTCCGATGCCTGACAGTTTCGTCTGCCTTTGGTAACCTTTCATTGATGTGGTTAATCCAGGGATACATTTTGTGAGTTCTTGAGGTGGCAAGCTGAAGTGCCTGATGTGAGTGAAGCTTCAGGGAGTGGGCAGCACTTTCACTGGAGATGCAGGAATTAGAGCAAGAGAATCGCATTCCACCAGAGAGCCTTACTCAAATAAATGGCTGTACCTCAGACAGGCTGGTTTCTCTTTATATGCTCAACCAGAAAAGAACAGATAAACAAGAAAATAAGCCAGAAATAAATAAGGTGAAGGTATGAGTGTTGCAGACAGAACCAAAATCTTAAACTCAAAAAGAAAAACAGACTGTTTTTTGAAATTTTATTATATTATATTTGATATTGGCTCTAAATCCCATACTACTATAAATCATAAGCTCATAATATTTCATAAAATACTGTGCAGTCTATGTTAATCAAAGCAACGACATGTCTCAATGGAGCAACAGCACACATGTTTAAACAGCAGCAGCATTTGGATCATTTAAATGTTAAATGTAAGGCATATATTAAAAAACACAAGCACACTTTTGTGTAACTGGGATAATATTTAGCAGTGCTTTACCTCAAAGCTCCCTGTTAAAAGTCAGACATACCTTAAATATGGGCTACTGAAACTGGAACTCAGTTATACTAAGTGTCAGGTAATTCACTAATCTAAATGATGTATCATGTGACTTGAAGAATGGAAATAATAATGAAAATAAACAATCCCTTACGTTTTGTGTTCATTAGGCCTTCCCCAGGTTAACATGACCAGTCACAGTCAGCTTGACTGTTTATTTTCTTTTAATTAAAGCAAATGAAAATATGTTACAAAATATCCTAACAGCATGTCTTACTGTGCCTTTTGGTAAAGGAATTTTTTGACTTTTTATATATATATATATATATATATATATATATATATATTTTTTTTTTTTTTTTTTTTTTTTTTTTTTTTACAAAACGCTGTCCCTACTGTGCTAAAGTGCATTGTACCTGAATAGGCTTGCATATAACTGCCATGCACCACAAGCACCCATGGCGCGCATTAGGGTTTCACTGTACTCCTTCCATTTAAAACATGAACTAACTCGTCACAATGATAGTTGGCTTTTATTTCCTAATTTACCTTCCTGTTTGTTACAGCCTTTTTTTCATTTTTACCAAAAAAGTTACATAGTAACTTACATAATCACTTTTACTTCCAATAAGCAATAAGATAACAATCCGTTCTCAGCCTTTTTTTCCTGTCAGTAACTATCCAGCTGCTTCCCTTAATGACCGACATCCTTTGTAACCAGCAATATGCTTTTTGACACCAAAGACACTTCTGGAATTAAATGACCTAGTAAGTGAAGCAGTAATGGACTTCCTGGAAGGCATGGCAACTGAGAACTGTATTTAGCTAGTGTTGTACCAGGTGTCATGTTTTTTGCATGCAAATACATGTGTGTTTTAACATGTTTCTTTCTAAACTGCACATGTGAGTCCTATCTAGTGAATGGTAGTGCACAGCAGGTAAGATCTGTTATATTAGTTTGTTAGCTACACTTACTGTAATGGTTCCTCATGGTTTCATAGTCAACCCACTGCACTGAACTCCTATGAGGCTGAGTTCACGAGAATACTTCTTTATCAAAATCACACAAAATAAGAGTTCCACAAAAATCTCAACTGAACCATATTGTTCTATACAGAACAACCAGAAACCCTCCTTTCTAAGAGAACATGAGACACATTACCTTTGTTAGTATTACAAGGCATACAAACAAGTTGCTACTCAGTACATCTGATATGTGTTCAGATACCTTACCCTGTCATTTTTTGCCATTCGCTCACAAGAATATAATATCAGCCTGACAAAGAAAGCAAAACAAACACGGTTTCTGATGGCTGAACTTTGCCTGACTCTGTGACTATACATTTTTTAATCCGACATTAAAGATCCGTGTTAACCTCCTCAAATAAAAATGTAGGCTACAGTAGAAAAAAAAAAAAACATACCTGAAAACAAGCTGAATACACTGGGGCTGATAAGAAACGTGGATACAAAATTAGAGGAGGTTTTCAAGAATGCAAATTAGTCTCCAAGGCATTCTTTATGGGCCCCTTTTGTTTTGATAGTTCTATAAATAAATTGTATGCTGAACAACAAAGGATTTTATACAAAATGAGCAAAAAAATAAACCAAGAAGGGTTAAATGGGTGACATATTTAGATGCTTCATGTGTGGAACACCTATTCAAACCCTATATATATATATATATATATATATATATATATATATATATATATATATATATATACTACCAAAACCATTCTAATAAACCTGTTGTTCAATAGATAACAATGGTTCTTATAAAACCGAAACAAAATAAGGGAAAGACCGAAAGAACCTCTGTAGGCTACAGGTCCTTAAGTAACCTACATTTTGAAAGCAGTGTACTCATTTACATTCTAATATACCAATATTTGAATAACTCATGACAAATCTGAATATAAATCTGCCTGTTAAATTTCCCTTTGTTGTGCATAAAGCATTTTACAAACAGACGTGCCATTAACTAAATCTTAATACAGTTGAACTAAAAACAATCTGAAAATCCCAGCATGTTCAGAGTTGAATGAATGAATAATATGATGCACAGAATGAATATGGCACCCTGTTAAGAGCAGTGGTCTTACCCACACACAGTGATGGATGATGGCATTGCAAACCTTTAAATCTCGAGGTAGGACTGGCAGGAAGGTATTGTAGTTTCAGCAACATAGGGTGAAAAAAAATCTGACAAGGCAAAAATAAAATACAGTGTGTGACTTCTTTAGATAGTTGTGTGTGCAAATTGCCCTATATAGAGAGAGAAGCAAAAAGAACCACTCAGAAAATCCCCAATAATCAGATCCTTAAAAATGTTCTTTAATTTGATGCTGTATATGGAGAAACGATAAGGTGACAGAACAAAGAATACAATTGCATAGATTGTAGACTATGCCTTCAACAACATATAGTACATATATAAATAGCAGACTTGTTTCAAATGTAGACACAATTAAAAAGTATTGTAAAATAAAGCATTAGGAACAAATGAGCAACTGACTTTCCTGAAAGCATAAGAGCCTGCAAAGTCCTTTTTTCATGAATACAGCAGTTACTCGTTCACTTTGAAATGCTGAAATGCTCTTGGTGTCCTGCGATGCACTGTGTAAAGCTGCTTGTGTTTCACTTCTTTATTTCTTTATTTTCTCTCTAAAATGAAACAATCTGTTCTGTAATTGGTACCAAAGAATTGAAAGCAAGCAGTTTAAAGGTTAACACTACAAGCATGTTGTACTTTATCTGTTTATTTTTTGTATTTATTTATTTAATATTTACCCATTAATGTCGAGGCCTCATTTACAAGGAAGTCCACAGAGGGGAATGCAATCAGAACTATATCTCTATGGTTGGAATATTGTTTTTGTTGTTTTCATACACAGGTTCAGGAAGAACAGTAGTGAATGTTATTTAAATTACGGAAAAAAAAAAAACATCTTAGGTTAAATATCATTGTTATATATTCTTTACGTTGCATCTGAAGCGCAAAAAAGCAATAACTGATATTTTAATGATTGTTTCGATATATATAATAGAAAAGTGCAAACTGTTTCTGAATCGTGGGTTGTAACCACTGAAGGTAAGTGCATATACAAACAACATAATAAGGATATAGTAACATTGTAAGGACACCTTTGAGGATAGTCAAATGTGTGCTAAACCTGCCAAGGCAAATTCACCCCATAATTTTTTTTTTTTGTGTACTTGTTATATTATTATTATTATTATTATTATTATTATTATTATTATTATTATTATTATTATTATTATTATTATAAATAGCAAAAAAAAAGGTTTCAAGGGGATATGATGCTGTATTCCCTGTACAAAAATGCAAGTAAAAACAGTTACCCCCCTGGAGAGCCGCTATCCAGCAGGTTTTCTAGGTGTCTTTACATCATCAGTGGCTAAAGATCTGGAACACCTGTTAATCTTGACTAATTAAGCCAGTAATTGGTTCAATGAAGTAACTGAGAGATTGGGTGAAACGAAAACCAGCAGCCGCAGTAGCTCTCCAGAACCAGGGTTGGAGACCCCTGCTCTACACAGTAGCCTGTCAGTGACCATTATAAGGTAGCCATTGAACTGTGTGCAATTTGAAATAATGACATTATTAGAAAAATATTTTTAAAAAAAAACTAAATAAATAAATAAAAGTTCAGTAGCACAGTATAAGCCTAAACATGAGTTGTTTCTACTTATGGAGTGACTAGTGTGTTAAAATGTACTGAGGGCAGTTTTTACTGTAACCCTAGTAATAACACCACTGTGTTAATTATACTGTACACCTGGTATTAGAGATGCACCTGTGTAGGCCACTGAGCCCAACAGAAATACAGAAATAAATAATAAGAACTCTTGACAAACACTGAAATACCATAACTAAATAAACACGTATTTAAAGCGATGCTCCCCAAGTAAAGTTGTGTAAACTTATTTGTTTAATTATTTCATTTATATATATTAGGTAAACACGTAATGCAACATAAAGCTTTCACTGGCACTAAAAAATATACATTCTTTTAATAATACATTTGCTGAAGGCGTCACATAGGCCATATTCATATATAAGTAAGTGTTTACAGTTTGTTAAAAAAAAAAAGACATTTTAGTGCTGGTTGCAGCAGGGAAAGCTTTTATTACGGATGCTGAGATGAAGTGATTGCAGGGGTTTTAAAAAGCAGTACAGGACACTAAATTACATTATTTCTAAAAGCTGTGCACACAACATTCAAGTGCTTCTTCAGGTATACCAAGACATTTTAGCTCAGGTAGTGCAATCGGTCACATCTTTTGCAAAACGGATTGACCAGAACCACATGCCTATACTACACTGGATTATTAGTATTAATATAATTATTCATTGTTCCCAGTGTCTCATAACCCACTGTAAAGATTGTATATAAATATGTTACAACATTCTGTCTTAACTATCCCCACTCCGGTTTCAGCAAACTCCAAGCCAAAACACTGCATGCAGCTCTCTTCTTATTCAAATGCAGAATAACCAGTCCATTGGCTAACTTAATGTGCAATTACCCAATAACTTAATGAATCTAGTTGCCAAAGTGAACATAATTGCCAGAGGCTATATCTATATTTGTCAAATAAGTCCCACAGCATCAGATCGGTTATTGCAGATTGTATGGAGTGCAGCATTCAAGTCACTAAAGGGAAAGTTTTGTTTTTTTTCTACTTCAAAATTTGTTTTCTGACGTGGAAAGGTCGGGGACAACCAAGTTATGGATCGTTAAATCATTTCCAAATGATGAAGTTAATGCCCTGTTGCCTGCTATGCAGTATTTATAGGCAGTTCAAATGTTCCATGCTCCGTGTCAAATAATCTTCATTCAGCAGGGTCAAAAGTCCATACAGTCACAACTTTGAATCAAGTCATTCTCTAAAACTCTCAGCTCTTGTTTGTGCATAGCTGTGTGAATATGAATGCTTGTTGGTTTAAGTTCCTTCCTTAAGTTTAAAGTTTTGGGTAAACCAAGGGATCAATTTAAAAAAAATAAAATAATAGAAACAGGAAAACCACGTGGATATCTTTGCTGTGCACCACCTGGGATCAGTTGTACCACTTGACCACCCTTTTTATTTTTCTTTTACCATGCTGAGGTAGACATCCAAAGGCTTGTTATGGTAGAATGCAAATTAAAATGGTGGGTCATGAAAAAAGGAACACGTTTTTCACGTTTTAGTGAGCGGTATTTACATGGTATAGTGGGGATGTGAGCTGGCAGACTGCAGCGAGCTAAATATTTGAAGTTCTTATTGGTTTTTCCATATTTCCAATATCAAACCATTTACTGTCCAGGTGTTTTTATAATTCAACTTCATGGCTGCTTTGTTTTTCTAGGCCTACTTGAAGATTCCAAGACGAGCTTGGGTGTGTGTTTTCAGAACCGTTAAGTGAATGTACAACAACAGAATGGTGACACATACTGTAGTGCATCACAGGCAAACAAAACTGCACCTGTTTAACTTTTGTACATGGAGGCACTTTCAACGATCCAGTGGAGGAGTGGGTCAAAGGCACTAGCAACTAACTAAAATCATTTTTCTGATTTTCAGAAATAATTATTCAGGAAACTCAAATCTTCTTATCTTCAGTAATAAAAAAGGTAAAACCAGTTGCAATGTGGATGCATCACTTAATTAATAGTTTTAACTTTGCACATTCTGAGACTGCTCATGCACAGCACCACTGAAAATGTTTTTTTTTTTTTTTTTTTTTTCCTTTCACCAGATAGTGCTAACTATAGTTATATCTTGATAATATTCATTTTTAAAATCTGTAATCCCTTGAAGGAAATTGGTTATGTTCAGTCACAGTTCAGGCAAATTCAGGATAAACCTACTCATTTTCCCTGAAACTAGACAGTAAACCCATCAGATCTGTCAAAAGTCCTTCTGTTACAACAAACGGTTTAATACTGACGTCATGCATTACATATACTGAGATACACAGTACCTTAGTCAATATTTTAGCATGCTATGATCTCCAAAAGTTCTTGAAAGATTTAACATTCAGTACTTAAATACATTAAATTATTAATAACTTAAATAATAAATAACTAGTGCACTTTTGGTGAAAGCAAATGAGAAATAAAAATAAATAAATAAAATAAACTGAGTAAAGTCGGGAACAAATGAAAACCTATTTCCCATTCTATGAGGTAATGTTTCACGCATGCCAATATTAAAATGAAGACTTTCAGAACATGCTTATATTTAACCAGTTCCATTGTGCTGCCTTGCATCTAAACGGGTACCGTATAGTAGGCCTACCCATTGTGTAAGATTTGAGTTACAGCATCCGCAAAAAAATAGCAGCATTGCAGATGTTTTGAGTTGAAGATGGGTAGTTCTTACATCATAAATCTGCAACAAGAGACAGGTCAGGATTTTTTTTTTCTTCCTTTAAATAAGGTGCTTTGCTTGTCTGTAGATCTCAAGTAATTACATCACCTATCACTGGGGAATACTTAGTAGATCGATAACTGCAGATGCTTGCATGTTCCAGCAGAACTGAAAAATCTGATGCACATTCTTGGATGCACTGTGCAACTTTGCTGAAATGTACTGTAATCCATGCATAACTTTTTTTTTTTTCTTTCTTTAAAAAAAAAATATAATCACGTTTGTTGCACAAATAAATGGAAGTCCCTGTTAAGAGTTGTACAACATCTTATAATAACCCTAGTTAAAAGATGTTTCCTTTGTTTACTTGAAGAATCCCATTTAAAAATAAATGTAAATATTACTCTTTCACGTATCCTGAAAGCTTGTTTTTTGTTTGTTTTAGTTTTTTGTTTTTTTGTGGGTTTTTTTGTTTGTTTTTTTTTTTTAATCGTTGACCATAACAATCGCATTGCAACAATGCATTGACGAGGTAAATGAAGCATTCAAAGATGAGTACAATATCTACAAAGAGCAACAATGTCACTTGACTCTCCAGCTGCGAGTGTTTTTTTTTTGTTGTTTGTTTGTTTTGTTAAACATCAGTCAGCAGCTTGTTTTTATTAACACAGTTTTGGTTGGCTACAGTGCAGTTGCCAGTTCTGAGGTTTGCATCTCTTAAATTGTCTATACTGTTGTTCATGTCCTCCTCAATTTCCATATACTCAGACTTGCTGATGGCGGATGAACTGCGACGACTTGAATTACTGTCAGAAGCTAAGTTGGGGGTACTAACACGCAGTAACTGAGCCTGCTCTACCCCTTCAGTCTCTCTGTGATAGAAGTAATTAAAGTTGGATACGATCACAGGTACGGGTAAAGCAATCGTCAACACTCCAGCAATGGCACACAATGATCCCACGATTTTACCCCCAATAGTTACTGGGTACATGTCCCCATAGCCAACAGTGGTCATGGAAACCACAGCCCACCAGAACGCTTCTGGGATGCTGGAAAAATAAGACTCTTTCTCTTCGGCTTCAGCAAAGTACACTGCGCTGGAGAACAGGATAACACCAATGAAAAGGAAGAAAATCAACAGCCCCAGTTCTCGCATACTGGCTTTGAGGGTCTGTCCCAAAATCTGCAGCCCCTTGGAGTGTCTGGACAGCTTAAAGATTCGGAAAACCCTGACCAGACGAATGACCCTGAGAATGGCCAGTGATGTCGCCTGTTCTCCCTTCTGTTCTTTACCATCCTCTTCTTCTGCCAGCTCAGTGCCCAGCGTAATGAAATAGGGGATAATGGCCACAATGTCAATAAAGTTCATAATGTCCTTAAAGAATTCTGCTTTGCTGGGGCAAGCGAAAAACCTGACAATCAACTCAAAAGAGAACCAGATTATGCAGAGCGTCTCCACGATGAAGAAAGGGTCGGTAAAGATATTTGGTTTGTAATAGTATGTCATATTCCCCACAGTGTGCATCCTGCCCGCAGGGTCTTCTTTTAGGTCAGGTAGGGTTTCCAAACAGAATATGACGATTGAAATCAGAATTACCATAACAGATACTATAGCGATTCCCCTGGCTGGACCTGAGCTTTCAGGGTGTTCAAACAAAAGCCAGATTTGGCGTTGGAATTCTTTCTCCGGCAAAGGGCGCTCTTCCTCTTTGACAAAACCCTCATCCTCGCGAAATTTTTCCATAGCCTCCTCACCGAGCTCGTAAAACTTGATCTCTTCTGTAAACATATCCAAAGGTAGATTCACAGGCCTTCTCAATCGTCCTCCCGATTGGTAATAGTAGAGGATGGCATCGAAACTGGGACGGTTTCTGTCAAAGAAATACTCATTTCTCAGGGGATCAAAGTACTGCATCCTTTTCTTGGGGTTGCCCAGTAACGTGTTGGGGAACTGGGCTAGCGTCTTAAGCTGAGTTTCAAAACGCAGCCCGGCTATGTTGATGACCACTCTCTCGCAGCACTCGTGGTCATCGAGATCAGGATGGTGATAGCTGTCTTGAGGGTGCCCGGGCAAGGCTGACGTCTCATCCATGTTATCACCTGCTACCACTGTCATCTCTTCTGTTGAATTGGTAACACTGCAGAATTTTGTTTAGCTGAGCTAAATAAGGTTTTATGTATTCCAGCTTTTGTTTTGTTTTGATTTTTTTATTTTTTTTGGTCAGCCCGGGGCTAGTTTGCTTTGCTAGTGCGGTGCCTCAGCGTTTCTCCCTGACTCGACCATCACTTTACTGCTGCTGCTGTTGTCACACAGTTTGAGATTAAAAAAAAAAAAAAAAAAAAAAAAAAAAAAAAAAAAAAGGGATCCAAGAGAAGAGACGTTTGCCAGCTCAGCAATTTCCACTGCTTCTTTTTTATGCTGTCAACCTAGGGTGGCCAGAGCGAAAGCAGTACAGTAGCTGGATGCTGCAGAATACAAAATGCCAGAAAAGAAAACATTTAACAGTACGAGTACAAAACGCAAACCGCCTGCAGAAAAGAGCCGTGTTTTGTTTTCTTTGACTACACTGCATTCAGTTTCAGTAGCCCACCCACACTCCCTTTACACAAATTCTGCATACGCAAAGATTTTTTTTTAGTCAAATAGCTGCTTCAGCGTCAGAGGCTCGGGAGTAGCAATAGAGCTTATGAGAGCGAGTGTCATCTGCAGAATTGTACAGCAAAACAGATTTATGCTTAAAAATGGCCCTTACCTGTGGTCAATCTGTGGAGGAATGTGTCCACTCGGCGAGCACCGAAATCCAAAGCTATAACTTTACCCTCCGAGCGCTGTTTTGATATGGCTATCACGTTACAGTCCGTTGTCTATGAGGTCTACTGAAATATTAATAGACTATATTGTGTGAGTATACATCGACGGAATTTACATGTCTTTAGTTTCTAACGTTGATCGGTGCGCCCAATCCTTCGTAGAACTGGTAAAAAAAACTGTAGGGTCATGCCTCTATCCAAGCCATAGGAAAGCATATTCAGCGATAAGAAAGAAATAAAACAAACTAATCCAGAGGATCTATTGACTGCAGACCAGCTGCACTATTGTAGTATAATGTCCTTATACAGCAGGAGAAATGATGATGGTGCGAATGGTGAGGCTGAATACATTAAGGGGCAATAAGCGAACTCTACCCATTTGTTGACGTTGCAGTATCAGCAGAAATTGGAGATCCTTTTTCCTATTTGGTGCAGATTGATACGATACGGGCGTCCCCAGGAACAGCAGCACCCCGACATGAGCTGTAGGTCAAGTGTGAAGGAAAGAAAGATAGAAACACAATGGAAAGAAAACAAAACGCCTTTGTAATGTTAAAACCTAGTGCATGATTTCGAGAGAGATGGAGAGAGGGGAGTGAGTGTCTCTCTCCTCCTCTCAGAGGGGAGTCAGTGAGAGAGAGGAGGGGTGGGTGGTGAGGGGGGGGGGGGGGGGGGGGGGGGGGGGGTTAGACGCAATGCAGAACGCCAACGTCTGTACTAAGATTCTCTGGATTGGTGCCGGAAGGAGATGTGGAGTCTATATTTCTGTTGTATCGTATCGTCTTCCGTCACGAAGATTATGAATAAATATAATTAGGGCCGTATGACTACATAAGTTTTGACAGAAGGAGTAAAACGTAATCCTCGTGGAGCCCTACGGTTATGCAGGCAGCTGGCAAAAAAAAAAAAAAAAAAAAGAAATAAAGAGAGAGGTGTGGGGGGGGTTGGGGAGGGGGCTCTTTACAGTACTTATTCAAGCCAAAGCACCGCAGTGCTCCAAAGCACTTAGCTCTTATTTCAGCCCACTGCAAACAACTGCCTTTTCACTGCTGTTGCGTATGAGATAAATAGCATTTTTGTTTGTTTGTTTGTTTGTAGGGTTTTTTTTTTTTTTTTTTTTTTTTTTTTGGAGGTGGGGAGTTCATTCCTGTATTCGTTGTATTTATTTAACACTACGTGACGGTGTTCACATGCCAAATGAAAAATACAAACAAACAAACAAACAACAACAACACCACCACCGTTCTATATGACAAGAGTGGGGGTGGGGGGGGGGGGCTGACGTCATCGCACCTGCTATAAGTAAAACTTACAGTTTCTTGACTACCCAGGAGGCAAGACGGTTCTTCTTGATTTAGAAACAATTGCATAGTCACCGCCTACGTCCATAATATTAATAATAAACTATTATTATTATAATAAGTGTAGTCTACAATATTAATATTGCAGTCTACGTAGGGTGTCATCATTGAACACTGGGTTACCGCTACAGTACTGCAATTTGTTCAATACTGTAAGAGATTCACGAGATTTGTAGGCAAAGAGGGTACAGACAAATAGGGAGTGGGAGCGGTACGGGACAATACTCACTGGTACCTGGCATTCTGTCATAGACAAGACATCGATTTCCACCGACAAATGAGGATCAGAAACTTTGCATATGTGACATCAGACAACCTGCACTTATAGGATGTGACTTTTTATGGTGGGCTGTATTGTAATCCAAAAGACTAGACCTGAATTTGCATGTATTAGTATCAGGCGCTGAGCAGCTTATGCAGTTGAAAAAGTACAAGAAGGATACCAGTGTAGGGCCAGAAAGTGGTACATTGTCAGAATGTGGTAGGTGTACCAAAATATGACCCATGTAAGGTCAGAAAATTGCACACTGTCAAAAAGTGGTACTTTTGTATTTCAAGTCTTTTAATGTATGTGCCAGTTTATGTACTAGTTATTTTTATTTCATTTCCCAATATATACACTGAAAGCGGTATAGCCTACAGTACAATGTGAAGCAAGAAAGTCTTGCATAGGCTACTAATGTATGCTTGCTTTAAATATATACATTTTAGAGCCATTTGTTGTTTTCATAAGTTGCTCAGGACCTGCTGTTACAATATGTACAGTTGACCCTGGCTCTAATGGTATAAGAGTGTCATTTAGTGTGATGACGTGCCATTTGTTTTTCATCTGGGAAGTCCAGTGGGGATATTTCCTGACTCACCCTCACATGAGATTATGTCATAAAGGTAACTGAGGTGAGTCATTGAAATTTGACACCAAATCAATTACCCTCCTTGACTTTTTCAGGATCCTTTACTTTGTGAAGTCTAATCAACATGCTGACTGCCCGTTGAACTTCACTGTAGTCCAAAATACCAAAACTATACGAAAACACTTATACAATATTTTCATTACACACATTCATAACACCATAAAGCCAGAGACAGTATCAGTTATGAGAATTATTGTAATTGCTCAAGAGTATAGTGCTAATATTGGTGTATGAAATGCATAACAAAAAGGAAAAATATACAGAATAATACAATGTTTGCACAATTACAGTATATTGTACTGCTTCCCTATGATAAAACAAACAAACAAACAAACAAAAACCCCTTGTGGAATGGACTCCACTTTGGAATTGCTGGGAACTACCTACTACGTCAGTTTGCAAGAAATAGGCTTAGGGAGTCTCCTCATTGGAATAAAAAGAACTTGCCACAAATAGATAAAAAGCAATTACCATTATTTAAAATTAAAAATAAATACAGAAATTGTAATTTTTTTGGCAGATCTTAAGTTTGTTTTTTTCCCCCCTGGATTTGACATTTAAACAGCATTGGGTTCAATACACTCAGCACATTGCATTTATAAAATGCAGTTACTTTTCAGTATAATAAGTAAAATAAATAAACAATAAAAATAAACACCTTTGTTGATACCATCCAAGACATGCAGGGATGGTGGGCAAAACAGTCAAGAAAAATGGCATGCAAGCAGGGGTGCTGGAACTAGGGGTGCTGGGGAATAGATTCCTGTTCATATTTCTTGACACATTTTAGACTTTGTTTTATGTATTTTCTTTTAAAAAAGTGGTTTGCAGCAATGTTTGCATGTGTGCACCTCTTCTTTGAACAGTTACTTCTTGCACTAGTATGCCTTGGCTGCTTGTACGATTAGCTTGATTCTTCTACCTACTGTAACTCTCATTCTCTTTGGCCGTCTACTTCTTTCAAGCATTTCAGTTGAATTATTGTGATTATTGCTCTGAATGTGGATATTGGTGTTCAATAGAGGTCTGACTGTTCTATAGCTATGTCCTTTGTTGTAGTTTTGCTACTAGTGATTTTCTCAAACGTGAACCCCTTCCCTTGTCTTGACCATCATCTGCTGTGTTGCCAAAACTTTCTTCAACAGTTGTTGGAAATAATTACCTCTTTTTCTGGCTATGACTTTGTAATGCAGCTTAATTATGGTTAAAGTTAGCAAATATATATATATTATATATATATATATTATATATATTAGTATATATATATATATATATATATTTTTTTTTTTTTTTCCAATAGTTCTATTATATTTTCTTTTAAAGAAAATATATTTCTTTGGTCAGGAACAAACTTGTTTATAAATTATTAATTTCAATGCACGTCTGACAAACAAAAAAAAAAAACTTTAAAACCATAAACGGTATATTAATCATTAATGACCCACTACAATGATTGTATTTAACATGTTGTCTAGAATTATATTAAGTGTAGGTGCCTATACGTTTGATATGCCAACAGACGCTTTGTATAATATATATATATATATATATATATATATCTATATATATCTATAGATATATAGAGAGAGAGAGAGAGAGAGAGAGAGAGAGAGAGAGAGAGAGAGAGAGAGAGAGAGAGAGAGAGAGAGAGACCTGTCCAATACGGTTATTACAAACTGCTTGCGTGTGTAGGGTTAAATTTAGGTAGGTTGTTCTCAGATAACTTGTTGGGATTACAGAAGGCCTTGCATGCCAGTTTGGGGATCAGTTAAAGGACGTCCAGCTGTAATAGCACCACTTTTATATGCAGTCAGACCTGCCCATAACAGAAACTCAAAGAATAATCTAACCATAGACCTTGAACAAAGATGGCCATTATTTACAGGTGATTCCTCCCGCCCCCTTTAAAAAGTCTGTGTCTGACCTTTCACACCAGGCATTAACTACATGTGCACTTACACATAATTGCAATGTTATTATGCATAGTTACTATGTACTTAACATGTAAATCTATTTGCACGGTATATGCAAGTGCACAATTGTATCAGAAAAGAGTTAGAATCAGGGTTAGGTTAAGAGTTAGGGTTAAGTATATCATGCAAAAAAAATGTACACGTAAAGTACATTGTAACTACCATCATAAAAGGTACCATTTACAAGTTGTTAAATCCACCACACACCAAGAAAATCCCTTTTCCTCAAGAACCTTTTGGACAGAGACTAATCTGACCTAAATTATTAAAATTACTTTTCGAATCAAAAAAAGGAAAAGAATACAACAACATTAGTTAATTTAAAATTATATAATTTGCAACTTGAATTATGAACCCATCAATGAATGGACTGAACATACAACAGACGACTGACCATATCATATGTTGATAATGTCAAACGTTTTTTACTTCACCCAAACTTTGATCTTACATATCCGTTTTATTTTGTGAGTTGTACAATGACTGTCGCGAAATGTGGTCTGTTTATACAGGTTTCCAGTGGTAGAAAGTCTTCTGCATGTCTTGTTGGACTGAGCTGATAATGTGTTCAGAACGTCATGGGAACAAAACATTAGAAAAAGCAATGCATTACCCTTGTGTTGTATAATGGTCAGGTTATCTGCTAATGTTAGCTGGGATACTATAATACTCTGCTTCTCGCTCACTGTTATAATTATACCTGCAACCCACTTACCCTCTTCCCAAATTTTGCAGTGAATATTTAGAAACAAGATGTACTGTATTGCTAGATACTATAGGAACGACTGCTTGCAGCAGTCATAATATTTCAGAGGTTCACTAGTTGTCACTAATAAGACAGCCTTCATTTCTGGCTCTGAAGGCTGTAATATTAGTTTTGACCAGACCATGATTCATGAAGAAAACAAAAAATGAAAATGTGTCATGTCAATGTCAAAGCCATTATTGGTTCATGTCTCAGTCTCCCCATCTCAAATCAAAAATCAAACTAGACACTGCAAAGCATACATACCTCATGCAGCAGCTAAAGCCCTCTTCAGAAAGATTACCAATGTTGATGTGCACTGTAGTTTTGCAGCTTACCTAGTTGTCTATACTAGGCTGTCTTATCTAAAATGAATTATAAATGCAACTTTATGTCTACCAGGTGTGTCAAACAAGAAAATAATCAGTCAAGCGAGGGACAGTCCGTATACGCAAGTGTGTGTTGCATATCACATGTCTATCGACTTTTTTGTCTAACCTCTTAAGATAGATGGAGAGAGGAATGTTTTTAATGTAGGATTGATATTAGAAGCCTAATGGTTCCCTTAAGCAAAGTGTTGTACCTAATCCAATCAGAGAGCACACTGATGTTGCCTTATTGACAGTTGCTGTCTGGATTGATGATCTTGCTTGCTGCAGCTGCACTAGAGTTGCTGAGTCAAGCAGTGAATGGAGTTGAGGCAGATTGCAGGGAGATGCTGTACAGCAGGTAGGAGGAGCTAGAGAACATGTGACCTTCAGAGAAACAGACTGCATGGCAGCCACACCCATCAGACCATTACTGTGTTCAAAACCATTAACCACATGAAGTACTTAAAGAGGCTTGGGGGATTTTTTTTTTCCGACAGCTTTTCTGTTTCATTGCTGAATACATGCCAGGGATGAAATAAATGAAACAAATCATATTAAACTTGGCAGACCATGGTAATCTAGGTAAATTCTTAGTAAAACCATGGGAAAACCGCAAAAATACTCTGTAAAAATATTGTGGTAAACTTTTATAAGGGACGTAGCGTACTTTACTAAAAATACAGTGAGTTATATAAATGTGCTCTGTATGCCTAAACACAGAGTTCTGTGGCTGTTAGATTACATTACAAGGCACCTGCAGCATTTCTGAAATATGTGTACATGAAATCAATATGAAATCCCAAAGTGACACAGAAGGTTACAATTGAGCTGCAGCTGTTGACGGAACTGTGGTTGAAGTCACACCTCCTGTGAAAAAGAAAAAATCTTTGGGTTAAAAGTCAGCTATTTCATCATTATCAGTGTTCGAAGTCCTTATTGGAGCACCTGAAATATTACTTAAAATAACTTAATATTTCCAATAATCTACAGTTGAAATCATGATGTGGCCCATGTCTTAATATTAATACATGGGCTATGTAGCTATTTGAATCTTTTATCTGAGCTACAAATCTACCTCCTGACCCGGAAGGGTGCTAAGTAAGGTTGGTGGCACACCTTCACAGGGATGGGCCGACTCGATGGTGGGACGGAAACGGAAGTCGGCCATCTTGGGGAAAGGGCTGAGCTGTAAGACTGCTGAATGACTCTACTGTGATTAGCTGTGTTGCGTGACCCGATTGAATAGAGCGTGGCGCCGCAATGATCACAGGGAGGAGTTTAGCGTACAAAGGGGACGCAGCTACATGAGTACAGCCCCTTATGCTGAAAAGTAATCCACCAGGACTTTCCCCGGTTAGCACCTGCACTGCCACAGTACAGCCACCAGGACTTTCCCTGGGAGTGCCTGCACTGCCACAGCACAGCCACCAGGACTTTCCCTGGGAGTGCCTGCACTGCCACAGCACAGCCATCAGGACTTTCACTGGAAATGCCTGCACTGCAACAGTACAGCCACCAGGATTTTCCATGGGAACGTCTGCACTACCATAGCACAGCCACCAGGATTTTCCCTGGGAGAACCTGCACTGAAACAGCACAGCCACAATGACTTTCCCTGTGAGCACCTGCACTGCCACAATACAGCCACCAGGACTTTCCCTGGGAGCGCCTGCACTGCCACAGCACAGCCACCAGGACTTTCCCTGGGAAAGCTTGCACTGCAACAGTACAGCCACCAAGACTTTCCATGGGAGAACCTGCAATGCAACAGCACAGCCACAAGGACTTTCCCTGGGAATGCCTGCACTGCAACAGTACAGCCACCAGGATTTTCCATGGGAATGTCTGCACTGCCATAGCACAACCGCCAGGATTTTCCCTGGGAATGCCTGCACTGCCACAGCACAGCCACCAGGACTTTCCCTGGGAATGCCTGCACTACCACAGCACAGCCACCAGGATTTTCCATGGGAATGTCTGCACTGCCACAGCACAGCCACCAGGACTTTCCCTGGGAATGCCTGCACTGCCATAGCACAGCCACCAGGATTTTCCTTGGGAGAACCTGCACTGCAACAGCACAGCCACCTGGAATTTTCCTGGCAATGCCTGCACTGCCACAGAAAAGCCACCAGGACTTTCCCTGGGAGCGCCTGCACTGCCACAGCACAGCCACCAGGACTTTCCTTGGGAGCACCTGCACTGAAACAGCAGAGCCACCAGGACTTTCCCTGGGAGTGCCTGCACTGCCACAGCACAGCCACCAGGACTTTCCCTGGGAGCGCCTGCACTGCCACAGCACAGCCACCAGGACTTTCCCTGGGAGCGCCTGCACTGCCACAGCACAGCCACCAGGATTTTCCCTTGGAATGCCTGCACTGCAACAGTGCAGCCACCAGGATTTTCCATGGGAGCACCTGCACTGAAACAGCACAGCCACCAGGAGGGAATGCCTGCACTGCAACAGCACAGCCACCAGGACTTTCCCTGGGAATGCCTGCACTGCCACAGCACAGCCACCAGGACTTTCCCTGGGAATGCCTGCACTGCAACAGTACAGCCACCAGGATTTTCCATGGGAACGCCTGCACTACCATAGCACAGCCACCAGGATTTTCCCTGGGAGAACCTGCACTGAAACAGCACAGCCACAAGGACTTTCCCTGCACCTGCACTGCCACAGCACAGCCACCAGGACTTTCCCTGGGAGCCCTGCACTGCCACAGCACAGCCACCAGGACTTTCCCTGGGAAAGCCTGCACTGCAACAGTACAGCCACCAGGACTTTCCATGGGAGAACCTGCACTGCAACAGCACAGCCACCAGGACTTTCCCTGGGAATGCCTGCACTGCAACAGTACAGCCACCAGGATTTTCCATGGGAATGTCTGCACTGCCATAGCACAACCGCCAGGATTTTCCCTGGGAATGCCTGCACTGCCACAGCACAGCCACCAGGACTTTCCCTGGGAATGCCTGCACTGACAGCACAGCCACCAGGATTTTCCATGGGAATGTCTGCACTGCCACCACAGCCACCAGGATTTTCCCTGGGAATGCCTGCACTGCCACAGCACAGCCACCAGGATTTTCCATGGGAGAACCTGCACTGCAACAGCACAGCCACCAGGACTTTCCCTGGGAATGCCTGCACTGCCACAGCACAGCCACCAGGACTTTCCCTGGGAGCGCCTGCACTGCCACAGCACAGCCACCAGGACTTTCCCTGGGAGCACCTGCACTGAAACAGCACAGCCACCAGGACTTTCCCTGGGAGCACCTGCACTGCCACAGCACAGCCACCAGGACTTTCCCTGGGAGCGCCTGCACTGCCACAGCACAGCCACCAGGACTTTCCCTGGGAGCGCCTGCACTGCCACAGCACAGCCACCAGGATTTTCCCTTGGAATGCCTGCACTGCAACAGTGCAGCCACCAGGATTTTCCATGGGAGCACCTGCACTGAAACAGCACAGCTACCTGGAGTTTCCCTGGGAATGCCTGCACTGCAACAGTACAGCCACCAGGATTTTCCATGGGAGCACCTGCACTGAAACAGCACAGCTACCTCGAGTTTCCCTGGGAATGCCTGCACTGCAACAGTACAGCCACCAGGATTTTCCATGGGAATGCCTGCACTGAAACAGTACAGCCACCAGGATTTTCCATGGGAATGTCTGTACTGCCATAGCATAGCCACCAGGATTTTCCCTGGGAGCACCTGCACTGCAACAGCACAGCTACCTGGAGTTTCCCTGGGAATGCCTGCACTGAAACAGTACAGCCACCAGGATTTTCCATGGGAATATCTCCACTGCCATAGCACAGCCACCAGGATTTTCCCTGGGAGCGCCTGCACTGCAACAGAACAGCCACCAGGACTTTCCCTGGGAGCGCCTGCACTGCAACAGCACAGCCACCAGGATTTTCCCTGGGAGCGCCTGCACTGCCACAGCACAGCCACCAGGACTTTCCCTGGGAATGCCTGCACTGCAACAGTACAGCCACCAGGATTTTCCATGGGAGCACCTGCACTGCAACAGCACAGCTACCTTCCCTGGGAGCACCTGCACTGCCATAGCACAGCCACCAGGATTTTCCTTGGGAGAACCTGCACTGCAACAGCACAGCCACCTGGAATTTTCCTGGCAATGCCTGCACTGCCACAGAAAAGCCACCAGGACTTTCCCTGGGAGCGCCTGCACTGCCACAGCACAGCCACCAGGACTTTCCTTGGGAGCACCTGCACTGAAACAGCAGAGCCACCAGGACTTTCCCTGGGAGTGCCTGCACTGCCACAGCACAGCCACCAGGACTTTCCCTGGGAGCGCCTGCACTGCCGCTGCACATCCACCAGGACTTTCCCTGGGAGCGCCTGCACTGCCACAGCACAGCCACCAGGATTTTCCCTTGGAATGCCTGCACTGCAACAGTGCAGCCACCAGGATTTTCCATGGGAGCACCTGCACTGAAACAGCACAGCTACCTGGAGTTTCCCTGGGAATGCCTGCACTGCAACAGTACAGCCACCAGGATTTTCCATGGGAATGCCTGCACTGAAACAGTACAGCCACCAGGATTTTCCATGGGAATGTCTGTACTGCCATAGCATAGCCACCAGGATTTTCCCTGGGAGCACCTGCACTGCAACAGCACAGCTACCTGGAGTTTCCCTGGGAATGCCTGCACTGCCACAGCACAGCCACCAGGACTTTCCCTGGGAATGCCTGCACTGCCACAGCACAGCCACAAGGACTTTCCCTGGGAATGCCTGCACTGCAACAGTACAGCCACCAGGATTTTCCATGGGAATATCTCCACTGCCATAGCACAGCCACCAGGATTTTCCCTGGGAGCGCCTGCACTGCAACAGAACAGCCACCAGGACTTTCCCTGGGAGCGCCTGCACTGCAACAGCACAGCCACCAGGATTTTCCCTGGGAGCGCCTGCACTGCCACAGCACAGCCACCAGGACTTTCCCTGGGAATGCCTGCACTGCAACAGTACAGCCACCAGGATTTTCCATGGGAGCACCTGCACTGCAACAGCACAGCTACCTTGAGTTTCCCTGGGAACACCTGCACTGCCACAGCACAGCCACCAGGACTTTCCCTGGGAGCGCCTGCATTGCAACAGCACAGCCACCAGGACTTTCTCTGGGAGCGCCTGCACTGCAACAGTACAGCCACCAGGATTTTCCATGGGAGCACCTGCACTGCAACAGCACAGCTACCTTGAGTTTCCCTGGAAGCACCTGCACTGCCACAGCACAGCCACCAGGACTTTCCCTGGGAACACCTGCACTGCCACAGCACAGCCACCAGGACTTTCCCTGGGAACACCTGCACTTCACCACCATCTCAACCTGTGTGCGAACGTGTGGATTGGACTTTGGAGTTATTGTTTTATTATTTTATTTAGGACTGCAAACCACTGCTTTGTCCCCAGTACCAGTCATGGTAGAGGGGAGCATTGTGAAAATAAAACACGACCTTTTTGTAAACATACCACCGTTTGGATCTTCTATTCTTCTCCACACCACTCACATCCTGACAGACTACCATTGCAATAGCAGAGTATTGCCTTAAAGAAATCCGAACCATTAGCAGATATAATGGAAGGGCAGTATAATGCATTTAAAAGAAATACTGAACACTGGTACATGCCATGGGTACCTCGAGTAAGTCAGAAAATTACCATGATATCAATGCAGTACCATCAATGGATCTTAAATTCATTGTAGTTAACAAAATATTTCCAAAAATATGTTTGCCATGCACATCCATTCACTACACTATTTTATTTTAAATTATGATATCTGTTAGTACACTAGATGAAGAAATCTCTGTTTGCAACCCATGCTTTCAGACTGACCTGAACTTGGTGTGCAATTTCACCTGTAGTAAAATTGTCCACACCCCTCAGGCTCTTCTTTTCAGGTGCTTCCCCTAATGACTGTTCTTCTTACCAGACAGATATTTGATGGGATGAAATGGACAAGAAAGTAAAACAGAAGCAAAGCAAGCAAACTGAGAACATTCTGTAACAAAGCATAGAGTACCAGATGCCATGTTTAAAATGAAAGACTTTTTTTTTTTCAAAACTGCACTTTTGAGACCTACAGAGTGAATAAAAGTGCACAAGATTTAAGATTTATGAAATAATTTAGTTAGCTTCAACCACTTTAAAATTCAACCAGAAGTGTGAGGGTTAGCTGGAGGCAACTATATTTAGAAGCCAGTAAGGGAACCAGGAAAGGGCTATGTGTAATTGTATGAACCTAGCGTGGCTAGAGTTATGTATGACCAAAAGATGCTGGAGTTTTCACAATCTGAGACTTGCTGCAACTTCTGAGCATCTGTCTGCTGGGCCTATACAGTATGTGCCTTCATCAGCACTACCCAAACAAGTGGTACCCAATGATCAACCCGTTGCTTTACCATTGATGATGGTGAGAGAGGAATGTTTTATATATGACTGATATTATTTATGGTTTGCAATTGATGTTTTAAAGAACTTGTGTCAAGTTCTGACTCCACACAGTACAAACATTTACACGTTTTATTTCTTAGCTGTTCTAAATTTGCATGCATTTTCCATTACTTCACGCTGTTTTAAGCAATTGAAAAATGAATGTATTTTTCTCCAGGGACTTAAAAGTTGACTCCAATAGTTAGCACTTTTTTCCATTCAGAATTAAAAAAAAAAGTTTCTCCATTCATGCTTAGTCAGTGCTGGGCCGCTCTCTCGCCAGCCCCTAAACCATTATCTGATCACCTCTCAGAGCACTCAGAAGTTTAAGATTATCACTGGACAGTGTCCAGAAAATGCTTCAGCTTCATCTTTGGATGAGTGATGTCTGAGCCTGATGAAGCTCATTTCAAAGTGTTTTATTTATGAGCTTTACAGAGCAATACAGAACATTAGTCCAGGTATTAGGCCAGGTTTGTCAAGGTCTTTACTCCAAAGTGCATTGTTGTTTTGTGAAAGGGAAATAATAACGTGCAGATTAATGCAGCAAAACAACTCAAGAGGTTGATTAATGTCATAAATCCATAAATTACCTTTTTGCATTTCCATTAGCTACATAGGTCTCAAATGTGCAGTTTTGAAAGAAACATTTCTTATAGTACATTTTCAGTTTAAAATATGATACCTGGTCCTACTTCAGATTAAAGAAAGCTCTCAGTTTCTATCTGTTATTCTCATGTTGCCTATTATCATCAAGTTTGCAGTTCACAAGCCTTGTTTTAGAGAAGGTGTGTTTCTGTAAACATGCTTCACTCTTGCTACCTGTGCGGTTACTTTGTTGATGCAAATAAAACAGTGTTGGGCTGATTTTTACAGTATATTTAGCATTTCCTAAGGATTACTTGTGGCTAAGTGAGTGGTGTGCACTACTGCATATGGATTCTGCCCCCTGCTGGTGAGATGAGTTCACAAGTTTAAAATTGCATGTGCTCCTGCACTTGGCTGTTTTGTTCAGGGGTTAAAATGCTTGCTTGGGGAGTGTGTGGTTGTGGGCTTGTGGCTCGTACATGCACCTTAGTAGTTCTGTAACAATTGCACTTTTAGCACTGGGGTAAATGCTTTGGGAATAAATGAAATGTTAACTTGATGCCTTTTTCAGTGGCTCCCATGTTTATCCAATCCCAGTGTAATCAGTTTATCGAAACTGAAAGTTTTCTGATTTAGTATTTAAAGATATTCAGTTGTTTATTGTGGTAATACAATCTGCCGTGATAATTACTGTATGGGTTTTTGAAATATTGTAAGACTTGTCAAAATTGTATGCTCTCAGTGATCAGAGCCTAATGCATGAAGGTCAAATCCTATGATATACATCATTAGAAAGAGCAGTTCTGAAGTGCTGCTGCCAAGTATCTTGGACTTGTGTCAAGCAATAGATTGGAGCCTTTTCACAGAGAGCTTTACATATAATTAACCTAGTCTTAAGTTACCAGAGCATGTTAGACAAATGGGAAATTGAAACACTAGAAAAGAGAACTTTTTCATGCAAAAATATGGTGCCTCTCAAATCAGGAACTGCATTTCTTAACTTGGTCTTAATATCAGGCACAGCCATGGCTTCAGAACTTGTACATTTACTGTATTTTTTGCCCCTTGGGCATAGTACAGTAGGTGTTGTCCTTCTGGTCTGTCTGCCTGTCTGTCTTAATGTTTGGATAATTTTCCTGAGTCTGTTTATGCATTTGATTATATTGCTGACCTTGTTTAAATAGTCTGTTAATGGTACACAAAATCACTAAAGTATGTTTTGTAAAACACACTTTAAATACACACTTAATGAAGACGTGCATCACCCACCAGTAAATACACACTAATGAAGACATGCATCACATTGCATCACACACCAATAAATACACACTAATGAAGACGTGCATCACATTGCATCACCCACCAATAAATACACACTAATGAAGATGTGCATCACATTGCATCACCCACCAATAAATACACACTAATGAAGACGTGCATCACATTGCATCACCCACCAATAAATACACACTAATGAAGATGTGCATCACATTGCATCACCCACCAATAAATACACACTAATGAAGATGTGCATCACATTGCATCACCCACCAATAAATACACATTAATGAAGATGTGCATCACATTGCATCACCCACCAATAAATACACACTAATGAAGACGTGCATCACATTGCATCACCCACCAATAAATACACACTAATGAAGACGTGCATCACATTGCATCACCCACCAATAAATACACACTAATGAAGACGTGCATCACATTGCATCACCCACCAATAAATACACACTAATGAAGATGTGCATCACATTGCATCACCCACCAATAAATACACACTAATGAAGATGTGCATCACATTGCATCACCCACCAATAAATACACACTAATGAAGATGTGCATCACATTGCATCACCCACACACAGCTGTAGTATCCCACAGCTTGCATTAATTGTCATTATTGATGCACTGTTCTAAACTCAATTACCATAACCCTAAAACATATATATTGTCATTTTCTATTATAATGAATTTATCTTACAGGTTGGTTGTTTTAGGATGTTTACAAACTGTCTTCATGCCCTTCTAATAACCAAAATGTACTTTTTGTTCCCAGAACTTCAAGATAATTCAAAGGTCCAGACTTCAAAGATAGATGTTTTTGGGGACCATCTAGTTATACATGCATAAGAGTTTTTTTTTTTTTTTTTTTTTTTTTTTATGTAAGACTACCATAAGATATTATCTAGTTTGCATCTCAGCTAAGATATCTTTAGTTGGCATGGTAACGATAGTGATGAATTCAATCCTTATTTAATGTAAAGAACTCAACAGTCTTTCTGGCTTAGAACAATAAAAGAACAATAAAATGGGGTTGAGGCAGCATCTGAAATACAGCCCCAGAATTCTTCTAGTATCTAAATACTCACCTGCTTATGTTCAATCTAGCAAGAACACCTGCATCACATGACACTAAGAAGGCATTTGCAGTTACCATGGTTACAGCTACAGAAGCACACATATAGGTGTCATGGTAACAGGCAGCGCTGTAGTCGTCAAGGGAGATGATATGCTGAAACGTATTGCATCCATTGCATGTTTGCTTTTACAGCAAACTACATTTGACAATTAAACAGCTTGATAATGACCCTGAATTTCACTCCCTCTATCTGTTCAAAATAATTTGTAATCATATTTCTACTGATTTAGGCTATGCTGTGTAAAAGCTGTTCTGCATTGTAAGAAGTGTAGGTGAAAGGCAAGACAAGCTGAGAGATATTTTAAAGTAACTGCAGTTCTAGAGGTTTCAACCAGCAGGGGTCAGAGATGGAAGTGCATCACACAACATTGCCTGATGCAATGCGAGAGCCATTATAAAACACGCCATTGTTCTAACACAGGCAAAAAATACAACTTTCAAAGCCTACACAATGACGTCTGTAAATACTTTTCAGTGACAAGACATGTTAGCAACTTCAATGTGTAATTAAGCACGTTGTTGCAGTCATGTACATAATGCTTTAATCTAAGAAAAAACAGTACAGTAACAGAGTAACAGTGATGGTAAATTGGAATATAGTTTATAAAGTGATTGTGTTCTGAATGATGGCATGCAATATAGTAACACACACATATTGTTTTTTTTTTTTTTTTTTTAATGCTCAGACTGTAACAATGTCAATATGGTTTAGGGTTACCATGGTCATCTTCTCTTCTGAGCCTGTACCCATGAAAGCACAAGCCCAAAACCAGCTCTGCTGTCTTGTGACTGAAGCTGACAAATAACAGGGAGATACAGCTTTTATATGTTACAGAATATTTATTGCATAACAGTCGTGTGAGCCCACGGGTAGGCTTGGTGGTCCAGTGTTTAAAGAAAGGGGCTTGATGCGAGCAGGTTTCTATTTCAAATCCCAGCTCAGCCATAGACTCACTGTGTGTGACAATGAGCAAGTCACTTAGCCTCTTTGTGATCTGTCCTTTAGATGAGACATATAAAAAGCTATTGGAAGTGATTCTACAGCAGCAGTGGTTGATGCATAGTTCACCCCCAATACTCTGTAAGTCGCTTTTGATAAAAGCGTTTGTTAGAGTGACTAATTAATAATTTACACAACCGATATTCCAGGGGATCTAATTTTTTGTTACATGTATAGTCTAAAGGGCCAAGGAAGTAGCCACCTACCCCATTCATGAACACTTTGCAATTTAACCAATGTAAGCGCACATGCAGGCACAGGCACAGGCACAGGCACATACATGCACAGTACTGAGTTCTATTTTTAACCTGAGTAGCATGCAGATCAGAAGGCATCAAGATCACAAGCTCCCTTAAAGACAACCATGGCTGGAGGACAAGGGGAGACAGATCTAACAGAGCACTGCACTGAGAAAGGCTATTTTTAGCACCTAGTCATGTGAGATTTTTAGCACCTTTAACCCCCCACAAATTGGGGGGTAGGGGGGGGGGTTCCAATCAAGGTAAGTGTTCAAGGTTGTTTAATCGGGATGTATTAAGAATTCCATATACGATGTACGGTCGGCAGCCATATTTAAAACAGGAAGGGGATTCCGTTCTCTGTTCCACAAAGCCCTTCCGCCATGGTAACTCGGGGCCCGGCTGGGGGGAATGTCAATTAATATAATAATCTTACTATTGAATGGAAATAGTTTACCTCTTACGTATACTGAAGGATACGTAATTCGTTAGAAGTGTCAGAAGTGCACTTAGTTACATATGGATTGATTATAATAATAAGTTATTATTACCCAGCTGCTTGTTGTAGCGCATAGGGCAATTTTAATGTAATATACCCTATGCATCTACTCCTTGTGACCATGTTTTACTGCAGGGGTGGTTTATTAACATACATCACTAAATAGAGCACAATAAAAGTCTGTGCTAGAGCTGGTTTACAATGTACGTTCAGACCATTTAAAAATACTCGGTGATCTCAACCAGTTCTTAAATATGAAGCTTTACATTTCAAATAAAAAACTGCGGTTCGTATTGCATTGAGTTTGAAGGGGCAGCTATGACAGTGTCTTTGTATGTGTCTAAGCAGTGCATGATATTGTGTGTATGTGTCTAAGCAGTGCATGATATTGTGTGTATGTGTCTAAGCAGTGCATGATATTGTGTGTATGTGTCTAAGCAGTGCATGATATTGTGTGTATGTGTCTAAGCAGTGCATGATATTGTGTGTATGTGTCTAAGCAGTGCATGATATTGTGTGTATGTGTCTAAGCAGTGTGTGATATTGTGTGTATGTGTCTAAGCAGTGCATGATATTGTGTGTATTGTCTAAGCAGTGCATGTATTGTGTCTAAGCAGTGCATGATATTGTGTGTATGTGTCTAAGCAGTGCATGATATTGTGTGTATGTGTCTAAGCAGTGCATGATATTGTGTGTATGTGTCTAAGCAGTGCATGATATTGTGTGTAGGTGTCTAAGCAGTGCATGATATTCTGGGTGGGTGTCTAAGCAGTGCATGATATACTGGGTGGATTTTGGGTTGAAGGTATTTATTACCTCTTAACTCTCATGGCAGATTCTGTAACTGTGCCTAATGCAATGTGGCACCGGCCTTCATCTAACTAAAAATAACAAACAGGAGGACAAGGAGAGCTCACACAATGGATCAACAATGTATGTTATGCAATGAGCCTACTGTATTAACGGCAACATGGGACAGCTGCAATTTTTCAGATAATGTGACCCAGTCAAGCATGTGCACAATGTAATAAATTACTGTTTAATTAAGGCTTTCTATGCTAATCATAAGAAATATTATAAAATATCAATATACCATAGGGACCTTTATAAGCTGTGGTAGTCCTAGAATCTTCTTGTCCATCATTAGGACCTTCACTTGCCATTTTCATCTCCCTTACTTTAAAACCATCCCGTAGAGTAAGAAACATCCTCATTGGGATTGAGAGAACTCAGCAGATGCATTTTATTGACTGTATTTAACTTGACCAGATTGTTTTCTTTAAATTGTCAGCCCCGTTCAGGGTTTTACTATTAAATGCCATATACAGTATAAAAAAGCCTTTTTTTATCTTAATGTAGCTATGCAATAGCCTACTGTATTAACGGCAACATGGGACAGCTGCAATTTTTCAGATAATGTGACCCAGTCAAGCATGTGCACAATGTAATAAATTACTGTTTAATTAAGGCTTTCTATGCTAATCATAAGAAATATTATAAAATATCAATATACCATAGGGACCTTTATAAGCTGTGGTAGTCCTAGAATCTTCTTGTCCATCATTAGGACCTTCACTTGCCATTTTCATCTCCCTTACTTTAAAACCATCCCGTAGAGTAAGAAACATCCTCATTGGGATTGAGAGAACTCAGCAGATGCATTTTATTGACTGTATTTAACTTGACCAGACTTTAAATTGTCAGCACACACACACATATACAGTATAAAAAAGCCTTTTTTTATCTTAACCCCCTACCAATAATATCACATTTTGTTGAATTACAAATAATTTATTCACAGTTTTTCAAACAAACTTTTTTTTATTCAAAGCTGTAGTGGTTAAACTGAACATTGTTATATGAGGAGGAGGTTAAATGTCAGCAAAACTTGCAAGAAAATGTACAAAATGTACTGGTTGCATAAGTATTCAGCTCCTTAAGTCAGTACTTGGTAGAAGCACCTTTTAGAAGTCTTTTTGGATAGGTCTCTTCTAGCTTTACACAGTAGGATGGTAAAATGTTTTCCCATTCTTCACAGGAAAATTGCTCAAGTTCTGAAAAGTTTGTTGGGGATTGTCGATGGACTGCAATCTTCAAGCCTCGCCATAAATTTTCAATTGGATTCAAGTCAGGACTTTGACTGGGCCACTCAAGAACATTAATTCTCCTCTTGTCAGCCACTCTAGTGTGGCTTTGGCTTTGTGCTTCGTGTCATTGTCCTGCTGAAATGTGAATTTCTTCCCCAGTTTCAGAGTCTTGGCTTACTCAAACAGGTTTTCCTCAAGGATTTGCCTGTACTTTGCACCATCCATTCTCCCCTCTATCCTGACAATCTTCCCAGTCCCTGCTGAGGAGAAGCCTACCCATAACATGATGCTGCCACCACCATGCTTGACAGTTGGGATGGTGTTGACTGGGTGATGTATAGTGTTTGGCTTGTGCCAGACATAATGTTCAGAATCCAGACCGAAAAGTTAAATTTTTGTCTCGGCTGACCACAAAACCTTTATTCACATGTCTTCAGTATCATCTACATGCTTTTTTGCAAAATCCATATGTGCTTTAAGATTAGGCTTTTTGAGTAATGGCTTCTTTCTTGTGTAGGGACTGGCTTATTGTTGATGTGTGAACACTGACTCCTATCTCAGGCACAGAACTTTACAGATCTCTTAATGTCATTGTTGGCTTCAGAGTGATATCCCGAACCAGTTTCCTGCTTGCCCGGCTGCTCAGTTTATGAGGGTGACCTGACCAGGGTAGTGTCTGAGTTTTATAAGGCATCTTCAACTTCTTAATGATAGACTTCACTGTGCTGAGAGGGATAATTAGTGCCTTTGAAATTTTCTTGTACCCTTCTCCTGCTCTGTGGCTCTCTACCACTTTATCCCTGACTTGTTTTGAAAGCTACTTGGTCTTCATGGTTGCTTTGTTGTATCACTATGTGAGTTGCAACTTGAAATTCTTTATATACACTGAGGGAAATTATCTACAAGTTAAACCACTTTGAGTTCACACAGGCTGAAACTAATTTTGTGGCCTTTCAAACAAATCATTTGCACCTGAGCTGATTAATCTCTTTTTCTCTCTAAGTCTTACTTATTTATATTCTATATGCATTTTTTAACTTAATCAATGTGGAGTAGTTTGTGTAGATTCTACATGTAAGTCTAATTTGAAAGCGTTGTGGAGTACGCTCAGGTGCCAACAAAATGTGAAAACATTGCAGGGGGGTGAATACTTCTGCAAACCACTGTATATATATATACAAAAACAAATATTTGTAAGGGTTCCATTTGCTTGACATTTTTTACATCTGTCTAACTCATGTTTGTCCTGAAATCTCAATCTGCAACAACAAAGAGCCATGTGGCTTGTAGAGAATTGTCTCCATTTGTGGTGGACAGATGCATAATTGTACTGTACTTTGCCTCCACTTTGAGTGGCAGCAGATATTAACTATGTGATCTTCTGTGGTTTTACTTGTGTTCTTTATCATTAAAGAAACTGCTTTATTGATATTAGGGGTCTGCAGAAAATGTTCCATTGAATTCCTCTTGCAGCTGTTATAGTGTTTAGCGATCAGGAGGCAATGTGTGCTATATAAAAAATACCATCAGGCTAATTGACTCTTTGTTTTTGGATTAATAGTAAAGCACATAAGGACTCAACAGTTGTGACAAATTAATAATCTACAGGCCATGTACACTGTCTGCCACTTTATTTGAACTTTCTACCTGGTATAACCTGGGTCCCTTGATTACTATAGAAAGCCGAAGAAATGTTGTAGTTCATTTACCATTGAGGATGGTATGAGGATCATGATTGAGACTTCAGGCATCTTTGATGGCAACCATAATTCCCATTTCCAAATCCAACTGAGCATGCTTCAGATGAACTTGAATGATTAATGTCTACCTCTCTGCACCAATTGTCTGAATGGATTAGCATTCCTCGAGACATCATCCAGCACATGTGACATCTATGCCATGTTGTGTAAGGCTGTGAACAGGGCAAATGGTGACCCAATCCAGTATGAGATACAGGTCCTAATAAAGTGATCAGAAGTGTGAGTATGTGTCCTGGTTTACAAGTTCATGTGTTTAAATCTCCAATGCAGTGATGGGGGTATGCCATGTAGCTTGAGAAGTAATCCCATTTTAATGTATGCTAGGCCATTTGCATAACGTGTTGATGGCATTAATACTTCAGCAGGACATGTAAGCATGGCTTTGTTTTGTTTATTGTACATTTCAAAAGGATAGTGAATCATTGTCCCAGTTTTCTTTAATCACTGAACAATGGTATACAATTTCAGGTCTCTTTAAAGCACCTGAAAGCTTTTCTTAAGCAAGGTGCCACTACCTTAACAGCACAAAACACTGCACTTCCAAACTTTCTATGTCAATCATGTGATTTGGACCTTCCCTGATATATTCCCCTTTCAGCCAAAAATTGGGTTGCTTGCAGTGAGATCAGTGTACTTTCACACACCAAAACTCAGTATCACCGCAAGACCATATCTCTCAGGTCTTGTCCTTTACAGCCGCTCATGGGAATAGAGAATGTAGCTCAGCATCTTCATTTCAAAGCAAGATCACAGAAGGGCTCTGCAATGGTAGCCATACCCAGGAGCAATGATGAGTCTAACACTGACTATCCACAAACTAAGGAATGGTCTTAGTCCACAATACATACTTCCATTGTTTGATAAGCTCATTATTTAGATGGAAAAAGTTTGCCTTTTCAAATGACGAAGGTGCCAGTGATTTAGGAGAACTTTCACAGAGCTTATATAAGACTAGTGGTTCAGATGACATGTCATGTGACCATTTAGGTAATTTTCTACTTGTACTTTCATTCAGAAATGTAAGTATTGTTATATTTAAGAACTAATGTCCCACACAGAGCATATACAATTGACCATGATGACAGTTAGGTGTCCCAAGCTGGTTAATTCAATACAAGAAATGGCTTCTGAGAGTTGATTAACACTATTATGAAACATTTGTTTTCCTGCATGAAGACATTTTTTGGTGAAGCTTTTTTTAGCTATAGTTGTGGAATCGAGCTGGAGTGAGGGATCTAGACAGAAAGTGAGGAAGGAAATTCCTTTTCTTGGCTGGGTCCACGGTTACCAATAGCGCTGTGCATACACTGTGGTCAGCTAGTGCAAGCAAACAAAGTTTCTTGCTTAGTGGATGAAAGTTCTAAAGTGTATGATGTGCAATGGCAGGTTTACTTGAACTGAAATGTTTAATAAGTACCTTGAGATTAAAAGATTGCTATATGCTATTGTAACATCAAAGTAAAGTGGTAGTAAGACTGTAAATACAGTGTAATTAGAAGACAGCTAGTATTTCTAGCACACACACACACACACACACACACACACACACACACTCATAGTAATTAGAAATTCTGTCGGGTCAGTGGCTCATTATTTTAAGCAATGTTTTGTTTATTTGTTTGTTTAGCCAGAAATGTAAGCCATTGAGTTGCCTTACTTACAACAGGGAATGGGGTAAATGTGATAGTTACGTAACCCGTATTTAGATACACGTGAAACATGAATACAGTTAAGTAAAGCATGCAGTCACAGTTCCCCTTCCAAGAGACAATGCATTTGCTTGGAAACTGCTAAAATTCTCATTATATAATTATTAAAAGGCTAACAGATATACATGACAGGCAACACGTGTGCACCACAGGAGAAAATGACACCGGTGCAGACCATGAAGGACAAGCTGGAATTGAGGATATGCAGATAGACTTTGATCCACTCACATGTCAAGAGCAAATTCATTACTTTTCAAGTATAAACTTAATTCCCCTTGCTCACAGAACCTGGGAGATCACTGAACGCAACAGACTATTGTGTGCCTTTATGGCCATTCCATAGGACCTCTGCAATGCTACCCAACCGGTTCAACATTTTTTTTATTAAGAAAAGTACAACAACTTGGAAATGTATGTGTTGACCCAAACCAGAGAACTGCATGGTATCCTATTGTATTCCACATAGTCCTGTTCAATACAAGCACAGTACCAAGTCCATATTTTGACAAACAGAATGTATTTTGTAGGCTTCAGATTGAGACATAATCAACTGGTGACTACTACTGTACATCCCTCCATAGTTTACTCCTCTGTGCCCTTTGATGAGAGGGGTATATTTGAGGCAGTTGTACATACATATGTCAAATGTCAGTAACATGTTTGGTTTGTTTTAATTCCTGATATAAAGTGTTAGCCTCAACACTCTATCTTCTTCCCACTTAAAGCAAGTGTATCACTTCTTGACAGTCTCTGGTTTTTCTTTGCTGGACAGACAGTGTCACTTTCATGTTTTCATCTCCACTTTAGAAGAGTGACAAAGGGAATGCTGTCCAGCTCAGAACATATTTGAAGAACTTCGATAGCATATCTGCTCTATCACGTTCGAATACAATATTGAAGGGTTAATTGAAAACCACTCGAACAAAAGGATATAGAAGCTGGAACTCAAAGTTTTTAGACAAAAAAAAAAACACAATATATTACACCCTTCAAAAATGTATTACACAATTTACTGCAGTAAATGATATGTACATAATGGAAACGTTACTACAATATAGTGTGTATTGCAACCTTTATATTTGTATATATTTAATATTCAAACCTGCACTATTTCTTCTCACCTGACAAAGGGACATATGCAGTCCTGGAAACTTGTGTTTTGAACTTGTAATGTTGGTCCAATAATAGGTGTATATATATATATATATATATATATATATATATATATATATATATATATATATATATATATATATATATATATATATATATATATATATGTGTGTGTGTGTGTGTGTGTGTGTGTGTGTATGTGTGTGTGTGTGTGTGTGTGTGTGTATATATATATATATATATATATATATATATATATATAGACAGTAAAGAGGGTATTCTGCCTGGTCCAGGGAAAAAATTTTTGTTTTTATAATAAAAACATTACAATAGAGTGTATTTAATATATATATAAATTACAACCCAGGGAACAGACATTCAAATAATACCACAATGAACTGATTAAATAAACACATTCACCATCATTCTGTCATTCAAAGACTGTAGTGTCCTATATGGTTTCGAGATTTCATTTTACACACATCAGAAGGCTGTTGCTTTATTAGCCCATGTATATATCAAATGGTTTCAATAGAAGATGTATTCTATGTTGGACAGTATTTGGCTCAGTGAGTAAGCACCCTTTTATCTTCCTCCGTAATAGGGTTTTCGAACATTATACATTTCTGTTGATCGAGTTGTATTTTAACTCGTCATTGGGGATGTATTTCAAGAGGGGGTGAGCCTGTGCCTCTGCAAATTACATTTGGGTAATGTAAACAAATAAGTCTGTCAACATGCTCGTTTAAAGCAATGTAATAAAACAGACACCGTGCATGTATAGTTTAACATGAGTGTGATTTTGGGGACACTGCAGCTTTAAGTTGCTTGTATAAGGTACTGTATTTTAAGAAGATTTTGTATATATACAGTACCAGTCAAAAGTTTGAGTGCACTTGCTGGAAACTAGGTTTTTTTCATATTGACAATGTTTTACGTCGTATACGTTTCTGTAAATACTTGAAAACACATGTTACAATATACAAAACAAAACATACGAAGTATCAAAGCAATGTTCAAGAAAACTGAAAATTGTCTCTAAATCTTGGATTCCTCAAAATAGCCACCCTTTGCCTTAATAACAGCCTCACAAACACAAGGCATTCGGTTATCAAGTTTCAGCAGGAAATCACCCGATATGTCTTCCCAGCTCTTCTGCAGCAATTCCCAGAGATGTAGGGCACTTGTGGGTAGCTTTGCTTTGAGTCTTCTGTCTAGTTTGTCCCGTAAAAGTTCTATGGGATTGAGGTCTGGAGACCGGGCAGGCCAGGTTATTAGATTGAGTTGTCCTTCACTTTCCTTATTTGCCAGATAGTTCTTGCACAACTTTGAGGTGTGTTTCAGGTCATTATCTTGTTGAAGAATGAAGGACTGCCCAACTAGCCGTAATCCTGATGGAATGGCATGCCTCTGAAGTATGCTATGATAGCCATGCTGGTTGAGCTTGCCATAGACTTGGTAAAGATCACCAACTCTGTCACCAGCAAAGCAACCCCAGACCATGACACTGCCTCCTCCATGCTTGACAGTGGGAACCACACATACAGAACTCATGTGCTCACCCTGTCTGCGTCTTACAAATACTCGGCGGTTGGACCCAAATATTTCAAATTTTGACTCATCGGTCCATAAGACCGACTTCCACTCCTCAGACTTCCAGTTTCTGTGTTTTTTGGCCCAGGCAAGTCTCTTCCTCTTATTCTGCACTCTTAACAATGGTTCCTTTCTAATGATTCTTCCAGTTAGGCCCGCTTCACGCAATCTCCTCTGAACAGTTGATGTTGAAACATCTGTACTTCTAGTAGCATTTAGCTGAGCTTGTATTTCAGGGGCAGTTAACCGCCGGTTTCACAGACTTGTGACTCGAATTAACTTGTTCTCTGATTCTGAGGTCACCCTTGGCCTGCCTGACCTTGTTTGGTCCTCATGAGTGCCAGTTTCTTCAAATCATTTGATGGTCTTGGCCACAGCAGTTACAGACACTTGCAAAGTTCTTGCAATTTGTTAAAGATTGACCTTCATTTCTTAAAGTAATTTGATTAACTGAGCGTATTTGGCCATTTTCTGCTCCCTTACATTCAGGAATGACAAACTTGTGCCTATGCTACCTATATTTATAGTAATCATGGACCCTCACCAGTTAACAATAGTTGGTGACAAAAGGTTAATTAGGTAACATGTTATGCACATTTCAGACTGCATTGTGTTTTGCTCTATTAATTAACTAACACATCTGAATATCAAATGAACATTTCACGATTATTATGTTTATAAAACAAAAGACTCCTAGCACCTCGCATAGCCGTTTTAGATGACTTACATAATAAATAGTCTCTACACTCCACATATATGCCGAAAGCCAAATATTCTTAGCTGCAAGATACACTTGAAAATCATCGCAGATTCCGATCACGTATATCATGCTATGGATGGCTGGCTGGGTTTTACTAAAATAAGAAGGGGGAACAATCATAAAGGAACAGCAGTTTTACAGGGGGTTGCTATTACATGTATTCTTTCTTTCTTTCTTTCTTTCTTTCTTTCTTTCTTTCTTTCTTTCTTTCTCTCTCTCTCTCTCTAGTTTCGACCTTGGGTGTTTGAACTTGTCTTTGATATGCTCATTTTTAAAGCTAATATAATAGAAATGAATAAACTCAGCCACGTGCGTCACCCTTTTCTTTTGCGTACATGGTTTGCCCTACAGCAATGCCTTTGCAAAAATAGACTTCAGTTCCCCCAGAGATAAAGGGAGCTTTCTAAAAATAGCAACGCAGATAATGCTTACGCGTTACATCCCTTTCACTGCCAGTCACAGTAAGACCCGGGGAATCCCCCTGTCAGATACACATTGTAAGCATCGTAGTGCAATTATTTAGGTACGTTATAATATTGCCAACACATTTTAACGTACCACCAATATCTATTAATACACATACCAGCTAATGTATTAAAAAAAAAAAAAAAAAAAAAAAAAATAATAATAATAATAATAATAATAATAATAATATTATTATTATTATTATTATTATTATTATTATTATTATTATTATTATTATTATTATTATTTCTCCAACAGATACATCATGTTAAATTGATTTGGCTGATGCTTTTACATTTTATGTAGAAAAAAGAACAAAAAGAAAACGAAGTGTGTGTGTGTGTGTGGGGGGGTGGGGGGGGTGGGGTGCAAGGCTGTCATGAAAGGGGCTTACCTGATATGAAACATACCATTAAACTAAACAATATTTTGACATGATAGTAATGCTTGGTATCCTTCAAATCTGTGATAAATGTCCCCCATCCCTCATCCCCCAACACACACAAACACACGTAAAGTTTCCAACCAACCTTATAATCACCTGTGTTCACAAGTCAAAGAAGTGTAAACCTTTAGGTTGAGTTTTGGAGGGCGCTAGTGAGTCACGTCTATCCTTCCCCTATCTCTAATCTCCCTGTCAATCACTCTCCCTCTTCTTTATAAGTCCAGTCTTTCCTCTTCCACCCTCTCTAGCGTTTGTTTTTCGTACCCAACTTCTTCCCCTCCACCTCCTTTCTGAATCAACAGACCTGCACCGGTCCCATCTGGGGGGTTAGTGAGGCTCACTTTCCCCGGCCTCCCTGGGCTACCCCCTTCGAGCTGGAGGTTCTGCGTCAGGCCAGAGGGGACCCACGGCCACACTCTATCCTGTTGCAGCTCGTGCGCTTTCCATATTCTAATTTCTGGAGACTCTTTCTCTCTTTCTCTGCTGTCGGCACAAAATCTGTTTCGCAGTCGTTTGATCTCTTTCTAATATCTGTACTTCTTTCTTTCTAGCCCCAGTGGGTAGCTCCGTTCCCAAGTCTCTCAGATGTAGCGGCTCTCTTGAGAGTCGGGTCCTCTGTCCCCTCAATCCCTTATGGGTAGCTTCGTTCCCAAGCTGCCAAGTAAGTGGCTCTCCGTGGCTCTCCGCAGAGTGGGGGGTTCTATCTATGTGTTTTCGGGTCTTGGGTCGCCGGACCAGCCTTCGGCAATAAGGTTCTCCATCGTTGAGAGCAAGACTCCTGTTCTATCCCTCTAACTCCCTTCAAGTATCATGGCGCTCTCAAAGCTGTCTAAAAGGACTACATTACCACTCACCATCGACCTGTGAAATGTTGTGAAAGTGTCGTGGAGGTGTTGTCCTAGGAGGTGCAGTTACAACAGTACCTCTCTCTACCTGTCTGTTACAAGCTAGATTTGCATAGTCTTACCTGGCTTATTAGAGATACAGTTGTTCATATGGGGATTGTCTGGGTTTGCCCAACGATGCAATGTTTTACATTGTTCTGCACCTGGAACCAAGCTGGTTTTAAGTATGCCTAGATAAAGAACAGTGGGAGACATTAATGGGTTTTAACCAGTTTGACATTTCAATCTGATTTCTATTTAGTAATAGATGCAGCTTTTAACATGGGGGGGGGGAGGTGGGCTATGTTTTTTATATTGATTTTTTTTCCTTCAGTGCTGATCCTCTTGTAGAACACTTACAGTAGCACCAGGCTGCAATCCAGTACACAGCTGCTTGGTAATTCTGCTATCCATTATCATGAAATATTGAGGTATACGTAATGCAAAATTTACTGTAGAAAATGAACCATTTTTATGAATTACTGAAATGTGAAAAAATTGAGGGAGCGGTGTACAAATGACCATTTTTTGAATTGTGAAAAAATTTTACTTATACTAATATATTATATATATAATATTATATATATATATATATATATATATATATATATATATATATATATATATATATATATATATATATATATAAATGAAATATGTCTGTAAATCACATGTATAATTCATAGTGATTCTAGGAATCCTTGTACATTTTTTTTTTTTTTTTTTTTAAACTTCCAAATACATTAACAGCAATTACCTAATTATGTACACTAATCGCGACATTTCAATTTTGTTTGCTTTCTACCATCCAGGACTCCTTTGAAAAACAGGATGTCTTTCATCTCAACAGTATATCCCGGTACAATAATTGGACAACATATATAGACAATTAACTTAAATGACCTGGTTGTTTTGTAATTCTGTTCTAGGAATGGTTTATGACTAAGAAAAATTGTCAAATATGAGTTATATTGAAAGCCTGTAATTGGTGGTGATATCAAAACTGGCTAGTGTTTCTTTTTGTGTGTGATATTTCAAGGGTTTTGGCATTGCATTTCATTAATAACTTATAGGGGAACCATAGAGGTTGTTTTCATCATTTATTTATACACTGAATACAGGGAGTATTTATCAGCATACACTAAGTATACAAGATGAAAAGATCGGTAATGGGAAATTATAGAAGCCACAGAACCATAAGAAACATTCTGTTCATCAGAATGCAGAGACACGTCTCTGCAAAAAAACACGTCTGCTAATCGCTAACATTCTCTCTACCTACAGTTGCTGCCACCTGTGTATTGTAGGAAATATACACAGATAAGCAAGAAAGATATATTTACATTCTTTTACGCACAAGCATCTACAACTGTACAAAAAACACACACCACTGCAGTTATATGAATATTTGTTAAGTTTTGTAAATACACTTATGCTGGGTCTTTTGCCAGCTTTTAGATAACTGCCTTTTTTGTGATGCTTACAATATGGTGCAGCCTGCTATTCCAGAGTACAGAAGAAACTCCTCGAGAGGCTTGTGCAGCATCACAGTACAATCTCTCAGAAGACAATATTGACCAGCAGGACTGCCTAGCATCAATTCACTAGGCAGGGATATGACTGAATACAGGAGGGAGTAAGGTGAGTATGTACTGGAGCTTTCATCACATAATGGTGAGGATGGGATACCACCCACAGGGGAGCAACACTGATTGCAATGCAACACAGACACAAACAGGAAATGCACACTCCAGGGTTTATACAGAAGAGTGATTCATGATGCTGGGGTAGCCATTGCTCCATCTCGCTACACATAATATCTTAAGTACTAATGTTAGGTTCATGGAAAGCTCATCGTAACTATCCCGGTAACATTTCAAACAAACTAAATGTTGGTAAGTACCCGTGTGTTCTGAGGGTTTTGTGATACTGGAGGTAGACTCCTTATAAGATAAAAGGTGCCCATATTACAAACCTAACAGTGAATCAAGTAGACAAACTAGATGTTGAACAGACAAAACTGTGAAATGTCTGTCTACTTGAATTTGTAAATTGATTTTATTTATTTTCTGGGACCCCAAAAATCATTCCAGATGATAGCAAGATGGCATGAGCATTTGCTGCTCTCCAGGTGGTGGAAGGAAGTTGTGAAATCACAAAGCTGTACGATATTGTATGAGTGATATTTTTCAGACAGCCTTTGTTTTGATTTTTTTTTTTTTTTTTTTTAGTTCTTCAGCTGTGAATGTTTTCTTTTACCTTCAATATTTGAAATTGCCAAAAAACAACAACAGTATTTAGTAATGGCTGCAAATCGTTCCTGTTAAATGAACCTTACTGTATTTTCAATGAATGTACTGAGAGACAGATGGCAAAAGGGTTAGGAGGCCGAAATAATAGGAAAGAGGAAACTTGTGCAAGATAATGCCAATGGCCTCTAATATGCAAAATAAGGTTATTTTATTCGTGAGTAGTGTCAGGGGTTCGTGGGATATAACAAAGGAATTTGTAAAGGTATCAGATTCCAGGAATATAGGGTGGTTGTCTGTCTGTACTTCTGAATCTCACACTTATATTTTTGCATATATCTAGAGAACTGCTGATCCTAGTGTCATGAAACTTTACTGTTTAGCAGAATTTATTGAAAAATTCTGATTCTGTGGATATGTGGGCGTGTAATTCTCAACATACTGCTGATGTAGGTCATAGTCATCAATGTTTTCATCATCAGAAGTAGCAGGGGGTGAATGCTCCTCATATTCCTTCTCTTTTACCTGAACTTTCTATTGTTTCTGTGTATTACAAATAGCAAACGCTTCTCACCTCATAGTATATTGTAATATAAAGTACTGTATACTCCATATACAATTCAGTGGCACTTTTTAGAACTTTCACACCAATGGTGTTTTTAGTCCCTCTATTGCATTTCCACATTCTTCATTCATTATTGCTTTAAAAGATGCAAAAATCACTCATACACTAACATACATTTTGTTCACTGATGATAAGGCATTAAACATTTCAACAATGGACATGTAAACACTGAGGTAGATGTGTTTAATTACAGTGATACAGCATTCTATAAAATAAAATAAAAAAAAAAACATAATAAAAATAACACGATGAACTGTATGGCGCTCCTCCACAATGTTCTAGAATTTTAAAAGCTCTTGATATAAGCATTACCCTTTGTAATGCTATGTAAATTCTGCTAAACTGAACCAAGTCAAACTGCAAAATAAACGGAGGCATAGCAAAATGTTAAACATTAAAAAATGTCACCAGTATAACCGATCCCTTATATATAAAACATATTTATGATACTTTAAAAAAAAATAGAGATTTAACACAGCTTCCTCACCAGTTAAACAGTGTTCAAACAGAACAATAATTCCCGCAGTCAATTATACATTGTTCCCAAAAGCTAAGCTAGCAGTGTTAGTTCAAAACTGCTCTATCTACACAGAAAACAAAAACGCATTTCTACCTGCTTCAATGCCCTAGATTGCAAGCATACAGCAAAAGACTTGGTATACCACATGATATGCAATGTAAGTACATAGAAGAAGAGTACTATAGTTCTCTTAGAATTTAGACAATTTGATATTGCATATATATATATATATATATATATATATATATATATATATAGATAGATAGATAGATAGATAGATACATACATACATACATACATACATACATACATACATATACACACAGTACAGTCCAACAATTAAAAAATGCTATGGAAATTGGGAAGAATGGGAACTATTTTTACCAAAACAAATGTGGTTTAAGTTGGCTTGATCCACTGATGCACACTTTCAGTATGGTACAGTTATTTGTCACGTTTATTCATCAACAATCTTTTGTTTCAAAGTTAAACTGCAGTGAATGACCAGGGCAACACCATCCATCACTTTGAGATCTTCAATATGGCTGACATTGAGAAAAATAAGAAAATAAAGAAAATGTTTTGCATAAAATGTTCTTTTTTTTTCTTGTTGGACTGCTTATGACTGGTACAGTATATATTGAAGATAGCAAAGTAGATGGATGGTTTTGGCACTGGTCGTTCACTGCGGTTATCTAAAAAAAACACCAACAAAATGAAAAAAAAAAAAAAAAAAAAAAATATATATATTATATATATATATATATATATATATTATATATATATATATATATATATATATATACACAACACACATACACACAGCCATATAGTACTTTATGCATTTCACACATATCTCATTTTACAATATAGTTTATAATTTTACATAATTATTAGAATTACCCATACACCAATTTCATGAAATGCAGCTTTCATGGTATCATTAGGGCAGGCTGTGTTAGTCTTTGTCCATACAGTAATTCAGAATTTAAAATATTCACACAATAAGCTGGATTACCAAGTTACAGAGATGTGTGGTCTTCATTTCCCTCTTGTACAGAATCTTTGCTTTGTGCTTTTGAACCTCACAGAAGGAGGGGGTCTTTGCTTGATGTGCTTTCGAACTGGCTCACGTAACAAATAAAGATGTCTGTTGTCTTTCGTCTAGCTGGTGAAAATAGTCTGTTTGTTTTTTGTGTTTTTTTTTTCTTTTTTCCCCTTTTTTAGGGGGAGTGGGGGTGGGTGCGTGTGAGGTCATCTCCTTGCTTCTGTCTCCTGAAAACCAAAAGAAAACACAATGCTCTGAAATGATGCCTGAACAGTGAAGCACTTAAAAGCACCACCACTTAGTGCTGCATTTACTGCAAGCAGAGTGCCCGCAGCATTACATGACAACGCTGCAATAATGCAGAACCTTCTGCAACAAGGACAGAAAACCTGCAGAACCCTTCTAAGTAAAAGCCTCAGCAGTATCTACTGCTATTTCAGGCAAATACATTGACATCCAAACATACGTACAAAAACCTGATCCCCAAGAAACTATTGCTTTTTGTTGTTTCTGTATAATGACACATCACAAAGCATGCACCTCCGATATTTTCTTTTGCTCTTGGCCCCATTGCTTTCACAAGGACAAATCAGCAACAACCATTTTTTCTAATTGTATTGGAGTTTGTTATTTTCCCTATAAATGGATAGGCTTCTGTCAAAGGATTAGACACTTTAGCTACTGGCACCCTGGTGACGCCTATTTACTGCAATGAAAAAAAATCAAAGGGGGAGGTTCAGAGCCTTAGTGTAGAAAATTTCTGAAATCTCGCAAGTGGGTGTATAATTCAACACGGTTAGCCGACTGCCTCAATAATACGTTTTCAGCAAGTGTGTGTGTATGTGTGAAAATATTCGACAAGAAGCTAGCCAGTAGGTGGCTGTCATAATAAAATCAGAGCTGGTCATAACAGCAAGGCAATGAGCTGAGCAATGGTACTGCTATTAAGAATTACACAATTATATGCATTTCCATTTTATTTCCTATTCATTTACATTATTCACAACCACATTCATTTTTGAGAAGCACACAGTGCCACCAGTGGACAAGTAGTGTAACACAAGCTGTGGTTCTTCGAAGATGGTGCAGAGTTAAAGAACAGATCTAATTTATTCTTTGCTGCGCCAGTATTATAGCCTCAGTAGAGGCCATATTTTAGTAAACATGTAAATGTAACCAGTTTGCAATTTGGATTCTAACTTAGCAAACAATGCCATCAAGTGGTATGGTTTTGTAATTCCAGCCAGGGTCTGAACATGTTATTTTATTATTTTTTGGCTCACACTTTATTATGAACCTATACTAGATAATTCTGAAAAAATACATTGTATACATTTATTATTAATTTTAGTATTATTCAATAAACAATATTTTCCAATAAAAGTTTCCGAAGGGTCTAGGGAAGGTAAAGGACAAGATAAAGCTTTCAAATCATCCTCCAGTAAAGTGATTACTCTTCTAGGAATCACGTCGAAAATAATTGCAAATTCCTTAGTTGTAATAGGTAGATTGAAAGTGGATAAGAAGATTGCCATTACAGTTAAATAATTGAGTAACTAATATGATAACTATGATACATTGAGAAAAATCTAAACCAACTGAACCCCCCCCCTGTTTTTATAGCAAATATCTTTATTCAAAAAAACCATTTTATATTTTTTTTTTGGGGGGGGGGGGGGGGGGGATTATGTTTGTATAATAGAGATCAAGAAAGAAGCATTGTTAATGAAAGTTGGATAATTTGATGGGGATTTTACTGATATAATTAGTTTCATTCATAGAAAGTTAAATTGCAATAAGAAGATTTAAAATAAATTAATATAAAAAGGAATACAATTTCAAATTTAAGCTGAATTCTTAATAAATTGTTTATTTTTAAGGTATTGTTTAAGGTGGAAAAATCAAGACAGTTAAGGCCTCCAGACTTATGGTTGTTCATTATTAATGATTGTCTAATATAATGAGTTTTATTTTTCCATATAAGGTGAAACATAATTTTATCAATCATATTACTTATGTCTTTTGGTACATCAAGAGATTAAGCTGCATAGGTTAGTCTAGAAATGCCTTCAGCCTTAGTGAGCCAAATTCTGCCTTTTAAAGATGAATCTCTTTACAGACATTGGCTTAATTTATGCTATACCTTTGTAATAAGAGGGTTTTTTGATACCAAACAGAGCTGGAACCTGATTTTGCGAAACCGCCCCAGCTTCCTGTCATGGAACATGCTGTTCAGTGGAACTGCCCGGTCTGCACACGGTGAAACATGGCGAAGGCGCGCAGGTATAGCTATGGTCAAAAGTTTTGCATCACCTATATTTTCTTTTTGTTGGATGGAGACAATTAAAAAAAAACACAAAACACAATAACGTATCTTCGATTTACGATGGTCTATATACTGTCTGTATTTTTTTTTTTATCTATATTTGACTAATAATATTAATGTTATAGTTTATTACATATAACACCCACGCACTCATGCAGGCATGCATCCACCCAAGCATGCACGCACACACGCACGCACGCACGCACGCACGCACACCATTTAGGTGCCCCATATTTTCTGGAACTCTTCCAGAATCCTTCAAGCTAACCTCTTTTTTCAAACTCTGTTGTATTTGTACTTTGTTGGATGCCCTGGTTGTAATAAGGTGGTGCAGAGTTAAAGAACAGATTTAATTTATTCTTTGCTGGTGTAATAATTTGATGTATTGTTTGATGCATACAGGTGATTTGCTGTCTAGCCAGGGCACCGCTGTAAATTAGATTTTTTATCTATTTATTTTTTGTCTGTGAACAGAATTTTACAGTCTGATTAACTATAGTACTGGCATCAAGCATTTCTTAATGTATTTGTTCAACACTGCTTGATGAGTGCGTATACACTGCAGTTTATAGGGTTATGGTTTCTCAGCTTAGGTTTTCTGGACTCAGTAGTCTAGGGTTTCCTAGATATTAATAATAGATCATTGATCCTCTCTGATGCCCTTGCCTGCCACAGAATGACTTTCACTTGTTTGCTCCTGTATTTTCACATTAATCTTTCTTTTAATCCATCAGACAAAAGTGAATATCCATTTTTTTCCACTTTTACCCATATCTCAGCATATTTTTAAAAAGGAAATGTAAAGGAATAACATCCACATGAAGTGCATATGGATGTGACACTCATAGACAATTTATATCATTGGACCTTCACAGTAACAGTAAATTAGTAGCAGCTTAAAGTGTGGCTGTTTTCTTAGATGTGGAATTATGTATACAAAGTTGAGCTTTAACCTGGTGTCTGGTGCTGCAAAAGTGCTTGTTTATTACTATAGCCCTTCAAATGTAAGATAGAATCCAAATTTCCCACCCTGAATTTGAGGAAAAAATAAAACAGCAAATAAAGATGCATTTGCAAAGATACAACCTCAATTACGCATATAAGAAAACAATGCATAGAGGCAGTTTGCAGCTGTCTGCTCTCACACAGAGCATTACAGTTATGAGCTGCTTCTCATTTCCAGTCTGCTGTTACACACAGCATTACAGTTATGAGCTGCTTCTCATTTCCAGTCTGCTGTTACACACAGCATTACAGTTATGAGCTGCTTCTCATTTCCAGTCTGCTCTCACATAGAGCATTACAGTTATGAGCTGCTTCTCATTTCCAGTCTGCTGTCACACAGAGCATTACAGTTATGAGCTGCTTCTCATTTCCAGTCTGCTGTTACACACAGCATTACAGTTATGAGCTGCTTCTCATTTCCAGTCTGCTGTTACACACAGCATTACAGTTATGAGCTGCTTCTCATTTCCAGTCTGCTGTCACACAGAGCATTACAGTTATGAGCTGCTTCTCATTTCCAGTCTGCTGTCACACACAGCATTACAGTTATGAGCTGCTTCTCATTTCCAGTCTGCTGTCACACAGAGCATTACAGTTATGAGCTGCTTCTCATTTCCAGTCTGCTGTCACACACAGCATTACAGTTATGAGCTGCTTCTCATTTCCAGTCTGCTGTCACACAGAGCATTACAGTTATGAGCTGCTTCTCATTTCCAGTCTGCTGTCACACAGAGCATTACAGTTATGAGCTGCTTCTCATTTCCAGTCTGCTGTCACACAGAGCATTACAGTTATGAGCTGCTTCTCATTTCCAGTCTGCTGTCACACACAGCATTACAGCATTATTTCTGCTGTTTCCAGTCTGCTGTCACACACAGCATTACAGTTATGAGCTGCTTCTCATTTCCAGTCTGCTGTCACACACAGCATTACAGTTATGAGCTGCTTCTCATTTCCAGTCTGCTGTCACACAGAGCATTACAGTTATGAGCTGCTTCTCATTTCCAGTCTGCTCTCACACAGAGCATTACAGTTATGAGCTGCTTCTCATTTCCAGTCTGCTCTCACACAGAGCATTACAGTTATGAGCTGCTTCTCATTTCCAGTCTGCTGTCACACACAGCATTACAGTTATGAGCTGCTTCTCATTTCCAGTCTGCTGTCACACACAGCATTACAGTTATGAGCTGCTTCTCATTTCCAGTCTGCTGTCACACAGAGCATTACAGTTATGAGCTGCTTCTCATTTCCAGTCTGCTGTCACACAGAGCATTACAGTTATGAGCTGCTTCTCATTTCCAGTCTGCTGTCACACAGAGCATTACAGTTATGAGCTGCTTCTCATTTCCAGTCTGCTATCACACAGAGCATTACAGTTATGAGCTGCTTCTCATTCCCAGTCTGCTCTCACATAGAGCATTACAGTTATGAGCTGCTTCTCATTTCCAGTCTGCTCTCACACAGAGCATTACAGTTATGAGCTGCTTCTCATTTCCAGTCTGCTCTCACACAGAGCATTACAGTTATGAGCTGCTTCTCATTTCCAGTCTGCTGTCACACACAGCATTACAGTTATGAGCTGCTTCTCATTTCCAGTCTGCTCTCACACAGAGCATTACAGTTATGAGCTGCTTCTCATTTCCAGTCTGCTCTCACACAGAGCATTACAGTTATGAGCTGCTTCTCATTTCCAGTCTGCTCTCACACAGAGCAATAGTTATGAGCTGCTTTTCATTTCCAGTCTGCTCTCACACAGAGCATTACAGTTATGAGCTGCTTCTCATTTCCAGTCTGCTGTTACACACAGCATTACAGTTATGAGCTGCGTCTCATTTCCAGTCTGCTGTTATACACAGCATTACAGTTATGTGCTGCGTCTCATTTCCAGTCTGCTGTTACACACAGCATTACAGTTATGTGCTGCGTCTCATTTCCAGTCTGCTGTCATACAGAGCATTACAGTTATGTGCTGCTTCTCATTTCCAGTCTGCTGTTACACACAGCATTACAGTTATGTGCTGTGTCTCATTTCCAGTCAAGATTACTTACACAAGTTTTGTTTTTTTCCCATTTTTGTGCTGATCGGCATTTCCGATCTATCCATGCTGGTGCTGTTTGTTAGAACAGAGCCTAATAACAAAACTATATATACTATATACACTAGGTGGTGACAAACAAAACTTTTTCATTTTATCTTATTTTTATCTGGTTTATCACACAACAAGTACTGTTAAGAAACAACTTAGGTGATATGAAACCAGAAGAAATGGTGAACCATACATTTTCGAGGTCAGGCACAGATTGTAAATATAACTAATCATTTTCTGGGTGAACGAGTCTGTAAAACGGTAACTCATTCCCCCAGGTTAAAAAAGGCATTCCCCCTAATGTTTGTCTGCTTGGAAATTTTACATTATATGTGATTTTGAAGTTATGGTCTACATTTCTTATGCTTGGTGATTTCCCCTGCCTTACCTCTCTCTTTACCTTGCTTTTCCATACTATTGGGTGAAATCAGCAGCTGGTGTTGAAAGTTATGGACTAAAAGGTATTTCTGTACAAATGCAATAAAGTATATCAATATTGTTAATTAGAACAAACTCAAGAGAATAGGGTTCCAAATGTTTTACACCAGTTCATTATGTTGCCTACAGTTCTATATTCCCATCCACAGTAATATTATATTTCTTTAGTAAAATTATACATGTTAGGGAGAGGTTTAGAGGACTTCAATAAGTCAAAAAGTAATACATCTCTTTCATCCATCTGAAGATGTGTAACTACTAAATGTCAAGTCTGCAGTCCAACAAGAGATAGAAGTATCAGTCTATAAAACACACTGTCTGATGCTTTATAATGTATTTTGCAGGTAAAAAATTATTACAGCATGAAATGGTATACTATCTTGAAAAAAAAAAGTTTGGTTGTCCTAGCAATTCAAATTTCTCTGTAGGCCTATAAAAAATGATTTTGACAGGAATACAAAAACATGACATTAGGGACATTAGGGCCTTATCGAGCACTATATTCTGCAATTTTGAATACTGTTTTTGGATACTGATTTAATTCTGGAAACTGATTTATTTTTTATTTTTTTAATGTGTATCCTTTTGCGTTTTTCGCAGTTCTGTGCATGGATAACATTTTGATTTACTTTTGCTGTTGGGTCGTTAATGGGGAGTTTTATATACTGCTACAATATGTACCAGATTTAAAAGTATGTACTGTATTACAGTCCACGAGTCTACAGTCGTCTCTTTTGGCAAGGGATATTTTCAGAATTATATCATTCTAAATTAAAATACTTCTGTTGGAAATATAGTACAGTACATCTAAAAGGAAGCCTACTTATTTAAAAACACAGTCATTTCAGCTATGTATTGTTGACATTTGTATCTTTTTTGGGTTCCCTGAAAAAACGGACAATAGTTGGAACTGGCCAAAATGAAATAATCAGATATGCGTCATACTCGTTTCACTGTCATTGAAGTCAAAACTGTATAGGATGCGTGTGATATATGAGTAGATGGTTGACACAACCTCTACTTCACAAAACAACGAGGTGCTGATTCTAAATAACTATTCGCCATCTGTACCACAGAGCACTGTTGATTGTCCAGTTATTTTGTTGCTCAGTGACGTCACCCTTGCCCAAACTGCTTCAGTCTGAGCATTGCTATTACAAACAGTACATATTTCAAGCAATTTGTTTTACATGCATATATTAATATGAGAAAAAAAAAATGTGTATGTTTAAATATCTGTTAAGGAACATTAAAGAATGATCCATTCTTAAATGATAGACATCAACCATGTGACTAGTATGAAAACACTGGTAAACGTTGATGTGTACGCTGTGAAATATCATCAAATAAAATTATCTACATCCTTTTGCCATGTTATCGATTTAAAAAAATATATATATAATGCTTACCTCCTTTTATTATCAACCAAACGTCCTCTTTTTAATGCTATTGCCAACCCATCGTCGTTTCTATTCCATTTCACAGGAAGACACGTCGTTGCAAAGTCCCTTTCAGCTTGTGCGATTCCGGGTCATGCTGCGACTTGGAGGTCCACATATTCCGGGCGACTTTCATACTGCGGGTACCTCCATCAGTGACAAGCAGGAGCACAGGTTCTATTCCCAGCAAATGCGGGACGCTTCTTTCTCTACTTCTTCCTACCAGCGCACGATTGTATTTGGAGCTCAGTATCAGAATCACTTCATTGTGTCCAATGACTATTTCACTCTAAAGAATCCACACCTTCCACTTTTAATAATCCGATTTGTTTTTTTCTGACTTTCCAGAGTTAAACGATTTCGTTTCAGTTGCTAATTACAGCGAAGAATGTGAAGGTTGCTGTATATTTGCTTTGGTCAAAATAATAAATAAAATGTGGCCTTTTGGGTATTGATATATTTATTTGTTGAACGTGTAGTGTTTTGTTGTTGTTGTTGTTACTGTTGTCGTTGTTATTGTTTACAGAAGGTCAAGATTGATATTCCCTTCTGCATCCTCATTATTGCATCAAAGTTCAGGTGTTTCCTACTTTCACCTGAAGAGACCTTTGAGGTCTTGAAAGCTTGTGAATAATTATTATTTAGTTAGTCCAATAAAAGGTACCGCATCTCCTTCTCTTTGTCTATCATATCTGGATTAATATGGCTACCATTTAATCTATCAGAAAAAGGGCGGTCATTTGCTTGCAAGCCACTTCATAGCTACTGTATTTGTTCCAATCAATACCAACAGACTACTATGATGTCTTTGCTTAAACTATTTTAGCCATGAAGAACTTAATGGATTTTTAAAATAACATACGTCTTTATTTATTTATTTATTTATTTATTTGTTTATTTGTTTTGTTTGTTTGTTTGTTTATTGTGTTCTTTCTCGTTAAAATAAACACCAGACTGCATATCTGTTGCAGTGTCAAGATGTATTGTACTGTATGAATAACTGTCTGGAAGGTTGCTATAGAAACCCAGATCTCAAAAGGCGCTTGATTCTCATTCTCCCACACAGTGGCGCTCTAAGATAATGTTTTAGAGTAGTCTGTTTCATTTGCAACATGGTAAACATTGGCTACTTACAAGAGAAAACAATTTGTCATTAATAATAATTATAATTAAAAAAAATATATATATATCTATTTTACAGACCCCCCTCAATTTTATTATCATAGCAGGCACTTGCAGGTAATAAACATTTCGGAGCGGAGAGGGGAGGGCAAAAATGAAATTAATATCTTCTGATGTAAACATAATTGTATAAAACGATTGTATTGTAAATGTGCAAATCAAATATACTTTTCATTATTTTAAACGTTTTAAAAAACTGAATTATCTCTGCAGTACAAACAAAAAGGTCGGTTGGTTGGTAGAAAAGAAGGGGCAAAGTCAGGATTAAAAGGGCTGTTGATCAATGCTGGCAGCAAAATATACGCACATAAGGATTGTGGGGGTCAGTTTTTAACAGATATGCGATGAGTGGCTTGTTGGCTTTCTGTCTGCTGGTCACGTCTCCTTGCCATCTGCCTTTACTTTATGATGCGGTGCATGCAGCCTTCAAATACACACGTACAAAATCAGTGGTGTGTTTCATCTAGAAAAGGCCATGGCATCGTGGCAAGAATCCATCCAACTCCGTTAATTCCTCATAATTAACGGTGTGAATGATGCTTTTGGAGTGACTCTCACGGAAAATACGTGACCACATGAGAAAACTCAACAAGGCAGGTCGTCTCTGCCACACAGTATGACCTTGCTGGCGTTTAACTTTAATTGTTCTGTCAGCTGTCATGCGTGAAAGTCAAATATGCCGCTATTCAATTTATTAACCATTTATGTTAGGATTTGTGCTCAATCCCAAGCCTTCATTCTCACACATAACCTAAAACGTCAGTGTCTCAGTGTTCCCACACAGACAAAGCCTGTTTAATAAAGTGCGATAAAGACAGGGAAAGGGCATACGCATGAAATCCCGTTTGCATGTTATTTTTTTATTTTTTTAAGCAAATTGCTGACGACGAATGTACAAAAGTGGAAGACAGCTTGTGGATGGAAAGCAGTAATAATTATATTAAAAAATAATAATAACTTACGGTTCACAACCCATGCCTCGGCTTCCAAATTTCAAAATATTCCTCGCTTCTGCGCATTAGGAGTACTCTACATAAGAGGTTGTTTATTATTTAAGCAAAAGTGCCGAATGAAAAATGTACGTTGTTTTTCACGTTGTCCCTTTTCGTTTCGGTTCATACATCAGTTAGCTTCCCAATGTAGCGCATTTGGGGGGTATAGTTGGTATATTTTAATGCATCTAAATCGGTTTCTTCCATGTAATCTGATTTGCTAATAGATGGCTGGCTGTTACTGTGTTTCAGTTCAGAGGGCTGCTGCTGCCCGCATGTTACATGTGTGTACTGGAATTGCTCCTCATGCTCGGTCTCCCTGTGATAGAAGTAGTTAAAATTTGAGACGATCACTGGCACAGGCAGCGCAATTGTCAGCACCCCTGCAATGGCACACAAGGAACCTACAATTTTGCCACCAATTGTCACAGGATACATGTCACCATAACCCACAGTGGTCATGGATACCACCGCCCACCAGAACGCCTCTGGGATGCTGGTAAACACTGAGGACGGGTCGTCGGTCTCTGCGAAATAGACAGCGCTGGAAAACAGAATGACACCAATGAACAGAAAGAATATCAGCAGCCCCAGCTCTCTCATGCTCGCCTGGAGCGTCTTTCCCAAGATCTGGAGCCCCTTAGAGTGCCTGGAGAGCTTGAAAATCCTAAAGACTCTGACCAGACGAATGACTCTTAAGATCGCCAATGACATGGCTTGTTGCCCGTTTCCCTGGTGCTCAGCCAGCTCGGTGCCCAGGGTGATGAAATAAGGAATGATGGCAACTATGTCGATCATGTTCATGATGTTTTTAAAGAAAGCAGGCTTGCTCGGAGAGGCACAGAATCTCACCATGAGCTCAAAGGAAAACCAGATAATGCAAAGTGTCTCCACGATGAAGAAAGGGTCAGTGAACGGGTTGGGCTTAATATGGTTGGTCCCGTTGGTGGCAAAGTTGCTTTCAGTGTGCCGGTTTTCTTCTCTGAACTCTGGCAGTGTCTCCAAACAGAATATGACAATAGATATCAAAATAACCAGCACAGATACTATGGCAATACCCCGAGCAGGTCCCGAGCTATCTGGATACTCAAACAGCAGCCAGATCTGGCGTTGGTATTCGTTGTCAGGTAATGGGCGCTCTTCTTCTTTTATAAAACCTTCTTCCTCCTTGAAATTTTCAATCACCTCGTCTCCTAACTCGTAAAATTTGATTTCCTCCATAAAAATGTCGACAGGTACATTGACCGGTCGCCTCAGTCTCCCGCCAGACTGGTAATAATAAAGGATTGCATCGAAGCAGGGACGATTCCTGTCGAAGAAGTATTCATTCCGCAAGGGATCGAAGAAGCGCATTCTTTTCCTAGGATCTCCCAGCAAGGTGTTGGGGAACTGCGCAAGGGTCTTGAGCTGGGTCTCAAAGCGTAAGCCGGAGATGTTGATGACCACCCTCTCGCAGCAATCCTGATCCGCTTGCTCCGAATAGACATCGTGGGCTGTCAGTGACACCGTCTCGTCCACTTTCTCTCCAACCACCACTGTCATCCTTTTATCCCCCCCGCCTTCCCACGGGTAAAGTTTCTCAATAATTTTAGTCCTCCTTTATCTCGCACTCGCTCTTTCAGACTGTATCCGTTAACCCAACTGCTTGGTTCTGATTTATTCAATCACTTGTAGAATAAAAAACGATGTCTTTCCAATCTTCTACCAGCCTGTTGGGAGATTTTTTTTATTATTATTATTTTATTGCTCACTTGTTTGTTTTTGTTCACATTTCTTTGACCGGTTCAACCCGGTTCATCACATCACCTTCTTCACTTTGGTAGACTGGACTCGCGGCTGTCACAGCTACAGCATTTTAAGTGTCACTGCCCACCCCAAGCGCTGTGACGTGAATACGCTCTCACTGAAAAAAAAAAATAATTCACACACCCATGCCGCTTAATATCATGCTGTGAATAATCAAAATATATCATGTATAATATCAATTCCACCCGTTAATTATAGTCCTTTTTATCAACCTCTGTATTTCCATGGTTTTGGGGGCAATGGGTTTAATAAAAAATTAAACGGTTAATTTGTATACACACATTTGGGTATCTGTTTCTCTGGTTCAAGGTTAAAATTGACAATCTAAAAATCCTTGCAGCGTTCTTTTTATTGCAGATTTTTTCAATGTATATGATGAATGGGAATTAATTCATAAGCATGTTTCGTTGCATATGTGCACTCCCTTTTTTTTTTCGAATGCCTGTTATTCTGAACCCCTCATTCCCCCAAAGACAGTGCAGGAACAAAATGCCTTACCTTTTATTTCAATTCATTTCGTGCATTTCACAATGTATTTTAATTTCAACGTGTTGCACGCTCTCTGTTTCCATTGATTGCGCTAGTCCTCGTCCAAGAAACACAAAAGAAAATTCAGAAATTTGGCGACCTTATAATTAGAAAATAAACAGGACAGTTTCCAAGGGAAGCACTGGGGCTCTCTGATGACTAAGTCTGCGGTCTGCTTAAACTGCAAACTGTTATATCTAGCCATGAGAATATATACAATCCACTTATTTTAGAGGCTGTAGCTCTCTTGCGTCAGATCGCTTTGTGTGTGTGTGTGTATAGGTACAGATTACTTTAAGTGCAAGTTACAAAAAAAAAAAAGAAAACGGACTCGTTACGCAAGCAGATACACAGTTCTGTAAAGCAGGACTGTTATTATTTAGGAATATACTGTGGTATTTTAGCTGGAAAGCAGTCAAGTCGTTTATCATGTTTGCTTTACATGTTCTTCGGCACAGCATTGCTTTGGTTCCAACATGTGATAACAGGTTAAAAAAAAAATAATGCATACATCATTGTAGATATAAAATAGCATGTGTTTAAGTTTCGGGTTGTCACGGTCTAAATGTTATCTTTTCTCTTGACTTATAATAACAGCTTCTGTAATACACTTGAGCACGAAGAGCAAGTTGTTGGATTAATAATTAGGCTCCCTTAAAATAGTGTATATGAATAATTTACTGACTTCTAACTGCATCCGTGCACAACGTTTTCTAAAAGTTCTGAACATAAAGACCAGTTCTGAAGATCTTGATACTGGACACGTTACTATGCTATATGTACATATTGAAACACACACACACACACACACACACACACACACACACACACACACACACACACACACACACACACACAGTGAATATAATATAAACAAGTCCTTTCAACTTTCGTGATTGGCTACCTTGACTATCTGTACCATTGTAATGTACTGTGTTATAATAATAATAATAATAATAATAATAATAATAATAATAATAATAATAATAATAATAATAATAACTTGTGAAATTCGGGGGTTGTGAACCAGGGTTTCACTATTTTCTAATTTCACCTGCCCTATCATCATTGATTAATATGACTGATGGTGTCAGTGACACCGTCTCGTCCACATTGTCTGTCACCATTAACTCCCTATTTAATCACAGTAACAGCCCAGCTCTTTCTCTTGCATTTTGCTTTTTCCTTCCTCCTCCTCCCTCCTCCCCCTCATTTTTTTCATATGCCGCGTGCTTCTGTGTCGGTCGGTATTATTATTATACATAGTGAACGATAATGTCCCTTTAAACTTTGACATTTTACACCCTACTTACTATACACTGTGGTCTTTTGACTGGTGTATAAGATTACCAGTGTATATATAATAAGGTTGTGCTAACCTATGCATCACCATGCAAACGTGTTGGTTGGTAAATACTGTACTTCAGATGGTACTACCATGCACATTTCCTTACAGTCACCGTGACTTCCCCAGTAGTACTGAGAATTGTGTGAACAGCATAATTAGGTCGTGCCAATGTCATTGTAAAATGTGCATTTCATTATTTTCTGAACAGGAGTAACCTCGATTCCAAGGTCATGGTAAAGGGAACCCTGCTTAACAGCTTTTTTTTTTGTTTTTTTTATCAGTGTATGTTCTCTATTTAGTTCCATAGTTACACATTTCCAAAACTTAACTCACAGATTAGATAAATAATATTTTATCTTTGTAAAGTTAGCCTTGAAATACAGCTACACTAAGTAATTATGCATAGAAGTACTGTATTTGGTTGTTAGTTCAAAGTTGTTTTTGACATTATTATGCTTTTTTTGTGTTGCAATGAAAAATTATTTGTTGCCATGAACTGTGTCGCCGTCTACCTTGTTTCTGTTTAACGCTAATTATATGACGTCACATGGACAGAAAATGTTTTTTTTAGGGGGAAATATAAAAATTATAAATACTACAATTTGGGCTGTTTAAGCTTTATGATCAATTAAAAGCTGGCTATTACTAGTGTTGGCCTGGAGCCTGAGCTGAGCTTGCCAGTTTTCTGAGCTTAGCTCTGGTGCAGAGCCAGGGACTGTATTCTTGAAAGTCTTCTTAGGAAAGTTCATAAGAAAATAGTTACCATCTTCCTAGAACTGTTCTTAAGTTCAGTCCTTTCATTTTTCTTACAATCTTCCTAAATTTCTTCTTAAGAACTTCTTAAATATTGTCTTGAGAAAACGACAAATAGATCATGGTCTTCTTAAGGGTGAAAACACTCCCTAAAGACTGAAAACCTTTTAAATCAGATTTATAACAATAATGGATGATGGCTGTAGTCATAAGCAAAGAGTTTCATAAGTTCGCCCCTCCTCCGTGCACCGACCATAAATGCTTACCCTACAAAAATAAATAACAGTAATATATTATTATTATTATTATTATTATTATTATTATTATTATTATTATTTATTATTATTATTATTATTAGTATTATTATGCCTTTTCCTTTTTTGTAACTGTCTGTAAAAGCATTACAAAGGTAATTCATAAGTTGTGATTCGCTAGCTGCAGTGACATTTCAAGCATTGACTAAAAGGCAAGGTAATTTCCTGGCATTTTTTAAATACCTGAAGTGAAGCTGACTCATTTCACACTCACGTTTGTCTTCTCTGCCTCTTGTAAGATCAACCAGAGGGCCGCCGTTCTACAAAAAGTTATGTTTTACATAAAATATTCATACACATCTCATCAATATGTAATACACATTGCATACATATTTTCCTTACAGGTAGTTCATATTAAGGATAATAATCCTTAAAACAATTACATTGTTAGTTATAGCACAATTTAGGTCTATATTAACTGGTTCTGAAATACCAAAATACCTAGAATGTATTTGGGAATTTCTAAGATTTACAATAATATAAAATATGTAAAAATATTAAAATATATATTCTTTATGAAACCAAAAAATGTAATATGTATTTCTTCTGCATACTTCCCAAGAGCTACTTATTTTAAGACCAAGGTTTTGTTATCTTAAAGTTAAGACCATTTTTAAGAAAATAATTGAGAATTTAATTTCGAAGAACACAATTTTTTCTTAAATTTCCACTTAAGAAAAAAGATAAGAAAAAAGTCAAGAAAATTCCTGAGGATTTTCTTGGAGAATAGCAGTTCTTAACTTTTTTCTTAAGTCCAAAGTTAAGAAAAAAGTTGACTTTAAGAAGATTTCAAGAATACAGCCCCAGGTTATCTGTTGAATTTTCCTCCAGAAGCATCCCCAAAATCTCTCAAATCAGGTTATTTACCTGAATTTTTTAGAAGTATTTTGTTACTGAATTAACTGGTATCTTGTCCAACTGTAAATCCCATCCAGTGACAGGTTTCTCTTCCAGTAAGGAAAAGCAAGTGGATACAATAGGATTGTTTGCATCCCAGTTTCTGTCCTGCTGTACTGATGTTTCTTTTTTAAGTGGTGTACAGTACCAGTTTCACATAGTAGAAAAGCCATTGACTCATTTTATGACTTGAGGCAAGTCATGTGACCTCCTTGTCTCACTGTAAAACTAGGTTTAAAAGCAGGCCTATATTGATGATTAGAATACTGGTATTCATTATTTATTTGTATTTGTCAATAGCCTGAATGAAATTCCAGTCTGTAATTCTTTATAACCCACGTAAGAAGTGATACCGAAAGCCATATCCATTTGCTGTACAAAACCAACAAGCTAAGGAATGAAGCACATTGTTCATCATCCTGGCATATCACTGTAATA